>NC_137697.1:29020174-29286296 GCF_964034855.1 Anser brachyrhynchus
GCAAAAGCAATCCTCATACTCAAGTTTTGCATTATGATGCATCTGTGATATTAGGTCAAAAATTTAGAAATTCCCCCAGGCAATTCTCACATTTCTTCCTGGAACATGTCAAAACAGCAAAGGATAAGCATGATTCATAAGATGCTGTTATTCTGCTTCTTCCTTATGTGTCAGATCCTTCTGCTCCTAGAAGTTTAGTTTGCTCTATGCTGTAGACATAATGTAACCCAACAGTTGGGTCTCATACAAGAGTTTTGGCCCAACTGTAGGGGAAACAGGATGACAGAATGTTTTTTGTGTGTGTGTGTTTTGTTTTGTTTTAATTCTTACTAATTATTTTCCAGGGGAAAAAAAAAAAAAAAGCCACCTTCAATCTGAACTGTCACATTGCCTAGAGTTCTCTTGTTCGTTTTATTTATAAAACTCACCCAAATTATGAATTGCACAGCAGCTAAAGGATTCTCCTATTGGTGCATTAGAAAGCTCCCCAGCTCATTGGGAATACTGCTCATTGGAGTTGGTTTTCAGTCAGTGGCTCACAAACATTGGGGGATCTATGAACTATCAGTAAGTTTAAAACTATTGTACTATGACCTATATTTTTGCAGGAAAATAATTATGAATTTTGCAATTGGGAAAAAAAATGTTAAACCACTGTATTTGGAGGTTACTCTAATAGGCGCATGACTCTACAGACCCCAGTGTTACTTAGAACCTTATATATATCAGTGTATAGTAACTACGGTAATTCTGAGATAGATGTTTGCCATAAAACCTACCCCTTCATATTGAGCGTGAGCCATAGATTAAGTTCATATTCAATCTGTTTTTGGAGTAAATACTGGGTTATATAACTCATTTTATTATCTTTTCCTGGTGGCTGTAATGGCTAATGAATTCATGTATGTACACGGGCAAAGTAGCAGAGAAAGAATAACAATGCATCAGATATGCTTCTGTGTTCTCTACATGCAGTGATTAATGCCTCTGAAATCAGCAGGGTGCATTAGTACAAGTTGCTGTGAACAAATTGAAAAACTGGGCCTTCTCTGTATGCCTTCAGTTCTGATTCATCTGGGTTCTTGTAAAAGGCTGTGAAACAGCAAGGGCAGCAGTCTCTCCTCCCTTTAAACAAAGCCAACAAAGTATTGAACTGTGTTCCTAAGTATTTTTTTTTCCTCAATTTTTCTAGCCCATAGCAAGGAGCTTAGGAAAGAAAAGTAATCACTTTTAGAATGCATCACTGAGACAATGTGCCAAAACTGACAGAAATAAAATGCCCTGCTCTCTCCTCCACCCCAGTGACAGTGTTGCTCTGTTCAGAGGGCTCTGGGCACAGAACAATGCATTGCAGCAGTACTCCTGCTGCTGCTGAGGTAACATTTGTCAGTGCAAAATGCCTGTTAGCCATTTCAGACGTTCAGAGTTCTTTTCCTTAGAACTTGGTATGGTCATAAATCTGGGGAAACCCTGTTTTGGAGTGAACTAACCAGACACTTTCTCCCACATTTCCCTAGATAAAAGTAAGGATATTAGCATGCCACAAACTTCTCCCACTCTGTAAGCAAGCACAAGGTTTTATTTTGTTAGTGGGTCGAGTAATACAGTCACCTTGGTGGTTGTTAGGCTTCTGTTAGTCCACCTGGCCTTACTCATGTGCAGTATTTCTTAAGTTCTAGAGTATCTTCATTCCTCCTAAAGGAATTTACTTGGGAAATTCAGCATTATCCTGCCTGAGTAAGAGTCACACAATGTGACACCACAGCACAACCAATGAACATCCAGCTTAAACCACCTCTCCCACCTTTGGGCGTTGGCTTAAATAAACAAATAATGATTGCTTCCTAGAAGCTTCTGACAAAGAATATTAGTGAGGTAACTGGCATTAGTGAGGTAACTACTTAAAAGCAGGTAAGGCAGGACTCCTGACTACCACACCCTGCATTCTCATCTATCTGGAACTCTTTTAATGCTCTTGCAACCTTTCAAGAGAAGACAAAGGCTCCACTTCTGTAGCCCTTACTTCCAAGGGATGGTCCTACAGCAATTATTTATGTACGGCTTATTTACTTCAGTAAGACTGTTCATTCAGGAAATAGATTACTAAAAACTCATCTATTACAGTTATTCATCAAAATGCCCAGCTCTTTGGCATAAACTCTGTAAAGAACATTTTTTCCTCATAATGCATGGTATTGTCTTTTTCTAATGCTTATGAGAAAGTGTACTTTATTACTGAGCTTTTTTTTTTTTTTTTAACATCATGAAAAATAACCCTTACAAAAAACTGGCTGTCTGCCTCCCAGAAATCTTACTATTATTGTTTTTTAATCCCTATTCATCCAAAGTCTGATATGACGTAACTTCAGGTTAAATGTCAACCAAACTTCATGCTGTATTGTAGAAATCTGTCTGATGTTATCAACAAATTAAGGAAGCAGAAAATCCATCTGGACCTAGGTACCTGCTGACTACTTTGAAGACATCCTGCCAGTATAGTTCTTATAGAGGGGAATCTTATAATGACAACATCTGAGCATTCAGCTCAGTATAGCTAAGCACTTTATGTGGCCCAGGGTCCAGATCCAACTGATTGCTCACACTGTTCAACGGAAGCCTTGAGCAGACTCTAGACTGAGCTAATATTTACAACTTTGTTAAGTCAAATTCATCTTGGACAGCTCAAGGGAGGGCCTGACTTATATGCCCCCTTTGGAACTGGCTTCAACAAAATTCCTGCATTGAAGGATCGTATTCCAACTACCTTTGACCTCAGAGACATCTTAAATTGCTTATTTACTATAAATTTAAAAGAAATATATTACAAAGATATATTATTATTAAAATTGATGATATAAATAACTTAAGCTGCTGTCTCATCCCTTAAGTATAACTTGCCTTTAAACCAATTTGCTTTTGTTTTGCTGTTCCTTCCCAATTTGTATTCTAGCACTCCCTGATAAGCACTATCTCTTCTGGAAGGCAAGCATAAACTGAAAATTCTTCCTCCTCAATGTGTCCTTTTTTTGTTCTGTTTAGTGACCTTTGTCCATGCAACTCCTGTGTGATTAGCCTCAGCAATCATTCAAGAGCTAAATCTGCAAAGAACTACCATTAAAATAAGGATCTTGCCTTACAGGGTGAAAAGCAGTAACCAGGTTAACCATGTGACTGAAGTTCATAAAACCAAGCTGACAATGTGACCTTTGGAAAATGTAGGTGTGTTGTGGGATGGCATTAGGTTTTTGTTTACAATATTTTCACCCTTCAGGACACAGTATCACGTTTCAGATCCCATAGATTTAAGGTGTCGATGAAAACTAAACAGTGCAATCTTTTAGAATTACCCGTTTACGTTCAAAGTTCTTATTTCTCCAACTTCTTATTTTAGGAAATGTAAAATTGTGGTTTGACCTAAGGGAAGCCTAGGACAGTGCTCAGTACAGTCATGTGATGAAGCTTATACCTTGGCTCTTAGATCTGGTAGAAGATGCAGAAGAAATAGCATGAAAACTGACTGCCTACCTATCAAGGGGTCAGATAGCCTCATTTACTGCCTACTCAAGCGTTGACACTTTGAGGGAGTGAACTACCAAGAAGAAGTGATTAGTAGGAGGATATAACAAGGAGCTAAAACACTGAAAATGCTAGCAAAGGTTGTTCTATATGGCCATATTCAAACAACAAAGGATTCAAAACAACTCTGAATCTCACCTGAAGATTGGACAGCACAAGGCAGAAGAGAACAATAGTATTAAAATGAAGATAGAGGATTTTCATCTTACAGAATGAAAATACAGCTTAAGTACTGCTTTTGTTTACTAAAAGAGAAAACTTTCTTTGAAACACAGATTAGTCTATCACATCTTGTAATGCTGAAGATCTGAGAGGGTGGGTTTAACATAGATACATATTTTTACCCTTCTAATTCAAGAGTAAACTTATTGACTGGCATGCTGGTATACTCATGCAAAGAGATGAGAATCACACCATAAGATAGTAAAGCATAAAATCCTGAATGCATAAGGTACATCATATAGTTCCGAATGTGGAATGTTGCTCATCTGGAGCAATAAAAAAAATGTTTTCATTATTTTCAGATTGTTTACAGTAGGGTTTGTGGAAATTTTTATGAATTGGAACACATTTTAAAAAACACATGAAACTTTGGTTGTTTCTTCTCATATTTTCATTTTAAAAACAAAGTTCAAATATATTTTAATCATACTTTATATACACTTATATATAAAGTGTATATATATAATAAAGTGTGTGTGTATATATATTTATATATATAAATATATAACTTGCTCCTTGTACAACAAAACCTCCTTTTATAGTTCAGTAGTGTAGCAACAGTAATATAAACTTAAACCTTTACTTAACAAGATGTTCATAGTTCACACAGGAAGAACTTCAGCACAGTCCTTGCTAATTTACAAAACAGCACAAATCAATATTGATTTAATGATATACAGAAACTGTTCTCCAAATATACAGAAATTAAAACAGAACTTTATAACACATACTGGGGGTGGGGGGAACCCATAAGGACGATTCTGATTTTGTGTGTGTGGTTGTTTCTGCCTTTCTTTTCTGATAAGAATCTTTATGGTTTTTTGTTTGTTTTCTGTCATCAGAACTAAACAGACCCATCAAATACAAGAGATATAAAAGGCTCTGTGTATGTCTCCAGCAGAGGACTTCCAGATGGTTTGAATATATTGACAGGGTAAGTGTCTTGGTCTTAAATCAATGCACCTATGAAATTCTCACTCGTGCCAGCAGAATTTTTGCTTGACTGTACTAAACCCTTTCAAAGCTCTCCGATTAACAACTCTTAAAGTACTGATGAAATTATTGGACAGGGCACATCCGGTTTGTTGTAACAATATTTTGTTTTCCTAGGCTTACTTTTTGTGATTTGAGTTGCTGTAAAGTACCTGTCCTGATCAGAGTGGCTGGCCAAACTTTCTCACCCCCCCCCCCGCCCTAGCTCCACAGATGGGACTAGTCAAACTGCAAGTTTCACCACTGAAAGGTCTTTTTCAGTGCCGTGACAGGCACATGGAGCAACACACCAGGCCAAGGATTACCAGGGCTCTTCTGCCACTGCGATCAGCATGGCCAGTGCATACCTTGTTACCAGTTACGGTGACCCATGAAGCTAACAAACTTTGCTTTTAAAGGGAGGATGGGGGTACAAAAGTAATAATGGGGTCATGGAGGAAGGGGGAAAATCAGCCTGTCTGCAATGAAACGTGTTTGACAAGTGGAAATAACATTCACCCTGTAGATACATCTAGCCCTGTTAGAAAGTGATCTAAGGTCACAGCGCTCTAGGGATTGTTTTTCTTTTTTGTTTCCTCTTTCCTTCTTTTCTTTTTTCTTTTCTTTTTTTTCTCTTTTCTTTTTTCTTTTCTTTTCTTTTCTTTTCTTTTCTTTTCTTTTCTTTTCTTTTCTTTTCTTTTCTTTTCTTTTCTTTTCTTTTCTTTTCTTTTCTTTTCTTTTTTTCTTTTCTTTTCTTTTCTTTTCTTTTCTTTTCTTTTCTTTTCTTTTCTTTTCTTTTCTTTTCTTTTCTTTTTTCTTTTCTTTTCTTTTCTTTTCTTTTCTTTTCTTTTTTTTTCCTTTTCTTTTCCTTTTCTTTTTTCTTTTCTTTTTCCTTTTCTTTTTTCTTTTTTCTTTTTTTCTTTTTTCTTTTCTTTTCTTTCATTTTTTTCTTTTCCTTTTTTCTTCTTTCCTTTTCCCTTTTCTTTTTTCTCTTCTGTTTTTTCCTTCTTTTCTTTTCCTTTTTCTCCTTTTCCCTCTCTTTATCTTTTTTTCTTCTTTTTCTTTCCCTTTTTCTTGTGCTTTCCCCTTTTCTCTCCTCTCTTTTCCTCTTTTCCTTTTTTTTTCTTCTTTTTTTTCTTTCTTCATTTTTTTTCTTTCCACTTTTCCCCTCCCCTTCCCCGAAGCCTCACGCCGCTCCTCAGCCCTGCCCGGCAGCTCCGGGCCGGGGTGCGCGCTGTTGGCCGCGGAGGTGCGCCTCTTGTCCCGGCATTACGGTAGGAGGGCCGGGGCGCGCCTGTTCCACCTGCCAGCGGCCTTTTAAGTTGCAGCGGGCCGGGACGCGCGATGACTCGGGTCGCGGTGCCCCGGCCGGCCGCCGACAGCGCGCGTCGCGGTCCAGGTCCCGCAGCGGGGTCGGGGCGCTCCCGCCCCCTGGCCCCGGGGGAGCTGCCCCCCCTCGCTCCCGCCCGCTAGTTTTGGTGTCCCCCCACCCAGTGGCAGGGCAGGGGAGGGCGGGGGGCGGCGTGCCGGGAACCCCCATGTCCGCCGCGGTCCACCCGGGCGCCGGCCGCCGCGCTGCCGCGGGTCACCGCTCCTCCGCGCCCCTGCAGCGGCCGGGCGGCCGCGGGTAGCGTCGGTGCCGCCCCGTCCGGCGCCGCGGGCCCCTCCGAGGCCGGCAGCCATGGAGCCCGGCGGCCCCCCTGACCTCCGCGACGTGGAGCAGAAGCTGGGCCGCAAAGTGCCCGAGAGCCTGGCGCGACCGCTGCGCGGGGAGGAGCACCCGGGCCGCGCCGCCACCGCCGCCGCTACCACCGAGCCCGCCCGCGGCCCCGCTGCGGCCCCCGGCCCCCGCCGCCGCCGTGCCGCCGCCCTCGCACGGCTGGAGACGAAACTTCACCTCCTGCGGCAGGAGATGGTGAGTGCCCGGGGGGGCTCCCCGCAGGGCCGCCCGGAGGGGACGGGGTCGCCCCTCGGAGCCGGAGCCCGGCAGGGAGCGGGCGTGCCGATGGGCACGGTGCGGCGCCGCCGCCTCACCGCGCCGCACCTGCTGCCTCTCGGCGGCGTGTAGCTGGAGAGACACGGCAGGTTTCTGCACTGGGAACTCGGCCTGGTGTCCTGGGACTCTGCTTGTGGACGTGGGTCTGCAGGGGGTTATCTAGTTCTGACCAGACACCGTGTAAATGCGCGGTGGTTCTTCGCCAGGCTCCTATTTGTAACGTGGCTGAGAGGATTTCTGTGACTCGACTTACTTCTGGACTTCTGGCCTGCTTACTGTTTTAAAGCAGGTGCTTGCCCTGCGTTGTGTGCTGCTGTCATCGAGAAATTTTGTTTTTCAGTGGTGCCATCAAATTGCCACCTTTAAGGCAAAACTGAAAGAACCATCACACTATTTGCAAGCAAATGAGCCACCAACCAAAAATATTGAACACTCAGTAGGTACGATTCTTACAATGCCCATTGGGCCTCAGTTATATTAGACTGTAATCATTGTGCGAGATCCCAGAAGAACATTTTTTTGGTAGCAGCCCTTTTCCACAGTTCTTGATGCATAACTTGCTTGTTCAAATTCCGTACTATTTTCTTGTTGGGATGAGGATTTTGCTGGCAGCTTGTGGAGGTGGCTTTATGCAACTGTCTTGGAACTCTGCCATTCAGAGCGAACAAAGCAATCTCATCCTATGTAAACAAGTACAATGCTATACCATTGTGCCTGTCCCGGTGCAACCTCATGTATATATAAGCAAAAGGTCAGTGGGTGGGTGGGAGAGTTCTGAAAGAATAAGCAGGCTAGGAGGAAAGGGAAATCCCTTTGGAATGGGCATTCTGGGAGTTCATAGCCAAGATTACAACCTTAATCTTGAAAAGTCACGTTTATATCACAATTAGTGCTTTACGACTTCACATGCTTTAAGAGATGCTTGCTAATCTAAACTATCATGCATTTCGGTGTAATGACCACTGAGAATTTTAGTTTTTAACACTGTTCCCCATTGTTAGCATCCTTTGTGTTAATTCTCAAAGTTCTATTCTTGTACGAGGGTTGTAGAGTGACCTGTGCATAGATTATAATACAAAAGTCTTAGGGATGTTGAACTGCAAAGGTAGCAAATAAGACGGATGGAGTTCTTGGCATGACTGTCTAGACATGTCATGGCAGTTATGCCTATTAAGGGATAAAAATCAAGCAATATGCCTTCATCGTGTTTTCCTTACTAGCTGGTCTCTTCTTCATCTACTTTACATGTGAAGTTTCACATCAACATCTTTAGTTTGTCTGTATTCTTCATTCTGCTTCCCAATTTTCTTCTTTTTCCCCCCTGCTCTTGGAATGAACAAGTTTTAGTCTCACCTTCCTTGATCTCACCTATTCTTTCTCACTTCAATGTCTGACTTAGTTTTTCACATCTAAACTCATTGCTTACACTAAGTCAGGGGAGTTCTGTTGCACACCTCGTTTGACTTTTATTCTGTGCATGCCCATTCAGCTACTTCTATAATGTCTGTTTGTTGTACAAGGTGAAATACAGTTACTCTATCTACATACTTTTTCTCGTGTCATCTGTTTTCTATAAACCAGAGCTTGGAAGTTAGCTGTCTTCTTATGGTTGTCTACAGTAACATAAGATTTCTCCTCTGTCCATAAGGTTTCTTCAAGTTCTTAATCTGTCCCTTTCCCTTCTGCAGTTTTCTTGTGACAGTGTACAGATTTGTACAATTTAAGAACAACAGTAGATAAGGAGAGTTTCTATGTCTCTTCCTCTTCCTCTGAACATCACTCCTAAAACAGAACCAAAACTTTTCATCTGTTGTCTCACTGTTTCACATCTATTAGTAGCATATTATTCTTTGATTCTGATGAATATCTAAGAGGCCTTGATTGGAGAGAAAAATAGTTACTATCTGCTATAATATAGCATTATAATTATTATAATTATATTATAATATATATAATTGTAAAAAATGGAAAAAAATAAGAAGTTTAGAAAACCAAGCAACATCTATTATGCTGTCTTTTCCCAGTTGCTCTGTGATACCATCTTCTGCAGCCTACTCACAGAAGTTCAAATGTACACCTGTGGGGGCTTTATTTGGCTTGCTTGCTTCAGGCTTGAGACAACCTTTTTGTACATATTTGCAAACCAAAGTTATTCAGGCTCACCTAGTCACATATAAATAACTTGAGACTGACTGTTGTGCAGATGTCTTAATCTTTATTATTGACCAGTACATTCTCACTATATTATCTTCTAGGTTTTGTTAACGAAGACATTTTGAGCAGACGTGGCTTTTTTTTTTTTTTTCCGTACAAATTGTGCATTTATGTACCTCAACTTCTGTCCTTTCCCACAAGTATTGTTTGTCACAATGGCTGTGCCCATCTTGACAAATTCCAACTAAATCTGAGAAATAAAGCTATGTTATGGATGAGTACATTTTGACCTTTCGTTGCATTGAAATCACAGTGATTCCAAAGCTTTTGACTGTGCTAAGGATGTATTAGTTATTATGAGCTATTATGAGAGGAGGAACCTCTGTGTTCCACTGACACCCTGTTGTTTGGCCCCTGACAGTAAAGAACAAGGAAAGCGTACCGGTTGTAATGTAAACCCGGTTGTAATGCTTGGGAGCGTACATTAAGCCTTATCTCAGGTAGTATGTAATCCTTCCAGTGACCGAAGTAAATTCAGTTGTGCAGGAATGGAGGTAGGTATAATTTTTCCTCATTTTAAAATGCAGGACCATCTTCTCTCCTTTCAGTGCACACTTTCCTCCAGACACCAATGAAATTGATTCTTCTGCTCTTTCAACCGCCCTATATGTTTATCATGCTTCAGAATGAAGTACTAATATTTGTTGATTTGGATGCTTCTGAGAAAGAGAGAGATGGTGGAAGCTCTGAAATGTCTGTCATCACGTTGCCATGTCCTTGGGCCTGGAAAAGCATGAATAAAATGGGTGGACATGATTGCCTCCCATATATCATCTCCTGCAGGAGAATGTTAAAAGAGATGAGCATATAATCATGTCCATATTTGATTTAGGAGTAGTGTTTTTGACCATGAGTTTAAGCTCCTGACAGATAGGCAGGTGTGTGGTAGTAAACTGTACATCTGCTGACTAAGGCCTTGAGGCTTGCATCTTGCGTCCCCTGATCCTTTCGCTGTCTTGAGTAGATTGTTCTTTTTCCCTGGAACCGAATTTTGTAGTCACTGGAATCCTATGCAGAATGCCACAGAGTATCTTTCTTGAACTACGGACCTGCTAAGCCAGGGCACCTTCCCCTTCTTTACCTTCACTTTTCCCATCCAAGTCTGTGATTGCAACTGCTCTGGTAATCCTGAAAACCTTTGAGGCATAAGGCCATTGCATAACAAGAGAAGCAAGGTGTAATTGCTAACGTGGGTCAAAATGCTGTTCTCTGGTCAACCTAGAATGTGATGAATACTCCATACCCCTCACAGCTGTGATCCTGTTTCTTACGTGTAATGCTCGTGAGGTCACCACTCAGTACAGCTGCATGCTGCTGTAAGTAATCAACATGGCTCATAACTGCTGAACCTGAGAGCTGAACACTAACTGCTGCTGCTTCAGAAGCCTCATTTCTCCTTCACAAGCTCTGTGTTTACTCAAAGAGAGATTTTTATTAACACCTGAAAACGAAGTATGTTGTGTTTTGTTTTTTTTCTTTCAGTTCATATTTTTCTCAAATTGCATCTTTGAAAGCTAAAGAAGTTAGAGAGAGCATAGTCAGAGCATAGTCTGTCTGCACTACACACAATAAAATAATAACAACATGCTTTGCATAAGAGTACTTGGGTCCAAAAAAAGGTAAACAGTGTCTTGGAATTAAGAGGGAAATGGCAGAGCTGGAACTTTTAGATGAACTTTCTTCCAGTGAACACCGTTGAGGATCAAACATCATTAATGCGCCTGAAGGCCAAACTGGGTATTCTGAGTGTGGCAGGTTTGGTGGTGTGGTTTTTTTTTTTTTTTTTTGGGGGGGGTGGGGGGAGAAGTAAGTGGAAACAATCCCATTGCCAAGAAATTGAGTATGACAGATTTAGGCTAAAGCTGGTTGGGAAAGAGGCATGTGCCTGTGCAGTCTCACTAGTTGATTTTTTTTTCTCCCTTTGCTTTAATAGTCCTGACAAAATGAAGCAGAACTAGTGGTACTTGTACTGATTGGAATTGAGGCAAATACAGTCATTATGATGCTAGTCCTTCCTCTTCCTTTTTTTTTTTTTTAACAATTTTTGCATATACTTAGCATGTAAATGAAGATGCAGATTGAAGGGCAGACTTTCTGTAACTCTCTCTTACCAGCTCTTAAGATTTTGAGCAACTTCAGAATTGTTAGAACAATAACTGGGGGGGGAGGAGGGGGTGTCTGCTTTTATTAGCTTCTTTGAAAGGCATTTTTAAAAAGTCAATAAATGTAACTTGAAACATCTCTTTTAACACTTGCTGTAGGTACAGGCGGCTACATTTACTGTTTCCAATGATAACATCAATTGACTTAGTTGAAGCCAAGATATGATTCAGTGTGTCTAGTCAGCAGTGCAAAACTCTATCAGATGCTGGTTTTCTGTTAGATTAATTGGAATTTGTGCTTAAAAACTTGATTGAAGATAAAATCTTAAATATAAAATTACTAGTGGCTAAGCCTCAAGCCTGTGTAGGAGGGTTTGATTAACCTTGGTTTCTTAGTGAGCAGTTGCTCAATGAACCCCTGAAGTGAGGCTCTTCTTAGAACTAAAAAGAAAGAATACAGAAATAGAGATTAACTTATTTCCACAGGTCTTCCAGAAGTTCACTGGAAAAGCTCATAATCTTGGATCTTGCTAAAAAGTTCTCTCTTTTGTACCCTCCAATTGTCATGATGTGGTTGAAGGAATTTGTCATTTTTATGTGGCATTTAGATTGCACAGTGATATTAGGATGCTCAGATTAAAAGGAATTTGTAGATTGATCCTTTGGGATAATGACCAAATCTAGCAAGAAAAAAATAAAATCTAATTATGCTACCATAACTTTGCCAAGTTTTCTGACTTTAAAGACCGTCTTCAGCAGGACAAGATAAACAACTTTATTTAGCTTTGTGCATACTTAAGCATCTTTTGGCTGGCAAATTTCATGCAGTACCTGGTAAAAGGATTTGAATTCTGGAACATCACCGTGTTGCACGCAGTCAGCGCTTAAGGCCATTCCTGTTCAGCTGTACTAGCTAATGAAAGGTTTAAGTCCCCAGAAAGTACACGTATGCTTACATAATTAGTTACTGCTTGACCAGGAGTCTGTGAAACACTGCAGATACCTAACCTAGCATCATCAGTGTGAAACACATGCAATACAAGAGATTGTCACAGCAGTCTCATGGATGCTTGATTGCACTCAAGAGATGGAGTTAGTTTGCCAAATTACAGATGAGACTTTTGACAGTCCTGATTTGAAACAATGCACATTAGCATTTCATGCTGTTGCTTTCCTGATTATTTTGTTTCAAGGATGGAGGAAGAGTTTTGGCTTTGAAGTTGTTTTTTAAAATCTGATTGATGACAGTTCATAATGAAAAGATGTGGTGTTTTGCTGAAAATTAAACCCCTTCTGTACAGAGCTCTACAGTTTAAGTGATTTACAGTAGCTTACAGCAGATTGCAAACTTTCTAATGAAATCAGCAGAACAGCATGATTTTGTGTGGATACTTAGGGCTAACCGTAGTTAAAAAGAACCTTCTGTGTGTAAACTCAAAAAACTTGAAATGCGCAATACTAAATACATACATTGACCAGAGATGACTGGCCAACAAGTGCTGAAAAGTGATTGGAATTTTATGAAATCAAGGGCAATTTCTCTCTCAGATTTTCACCTGCATTTGTAAGCATAACAGTTGAGAATCTTACATACAAGCAACTCTAAAAGATGGCTTGTGAGTTATTATTTGTGAAGATAAAGACCTGAACTGTAGAAGATCTTGTAATAAAAAGGGGAAATTTCTGTTACAAAGGCAGAGTTGTAGCCTTTTCTTTCCAATCCTCACCCTTGTAAGTGGGGTTGCTAGCTATAAGCATTTACCACTGGTGGATTTGTTTTTGCCATCATGTCTGTTGTTCTTTCTGTTGAATTTTGGCTTCAATCAGCTATTTATCCTCAGTGGTAGAAAGCTGGGGCCAGTATTTAGGAGGGCAGCTGGAGCCTTAGAAGTCATCAGTGCATCACTAAGTTTCTTACTGTAAGATCTCTGCTACTACTTGCGTAGCAATGCTCAGGTCATTTCAGGTCAGAGGATCTGTGTTCTACACAGTCTATAAACTTATGGGTAGGTATTCTAAAATTCTAACTGAAACACAGGTAATAGGCAATACATGAAATTTTAGTATGATTTTTGTGAATGCAGACCTTACGTACTGGAGATACATAGGAAGCTGGTGACTTGTTAAGCTCTAATGACTCGAGTAGTTTGAGTAAGCCCTGCTCTAAAACAACTGCAGGAAAAGTGGCTACTTGCAGGCTTGTCAGAAAGCTATTAAACATATCTACAATGCTGAAGAAACTGGTAATTACAGCTGTTAAAAACAACTGAAGAAGGAGGGAGGAGAAGCTTGAATTTGGACTGAAGTGTGATGGCATACATCAACAGAGAAATTGTGAGGAACAAGATTACCCAGTTTGGGCCAATAAGCTTACTGGGTGCTTAAGGAAAAATAACTTCTGTAAGACTTTCCATGTGTCTGGCTTTCTCGTTAGGGAGGTTTTGGGTGTATTTTGTTAGTTTAAGCTGTTCAGTCTTGCTGTCCTATGGCCTGTTGTTTTCAAGCACGGTTTGGAAATATCATCCTTGTCATTGGATAACCTCAGTTAATGCCAAAAGGGAATCCTAGTACTAAGAATTTTAAACCTGTGAATCTTGACCTTTTCAGTCACTTAATAATAATTAACTTTTCAGCAGTAGACAGGATAAGTTATTCAAGGACTAGAGAAGGACTGGAGAGAGAATTATGTGGGAGTGACTGCTGTGGAATTTCAGGGAGATGATGAAATATTTGTTCTGAAATATATGTCTGCAATAAGAGCCAAGGAGATTAACAGTTAAAACAATTATGTTTCTTTAATGTAGAAGATAAAACATTCTTGCACATCTGTACTTTGCAGTGTAAAGGTATGAGTGTGAGGGGCTCTTCTGTTATCAGCTGAACGGCTACAAACCAGATCTAGCTGGAAAAACTTGCACTTGCACTCACCATAATAATGCTGATTATCAAGTGGTAAGCCTTGCTCTGAGGGTAGGTAGGTTTCTGGACTTGATCTTACTCTGTATCAGGGTGCACAGAGCCATATGGATATATAAACGGCATTGGCATCCCTTGAGCCACTTACGCTCTTATTTTGTGTCTATAACAATCTGCTAGAACATTTATCACAGAGACGGTATTTATGTATGTTGTCATTTAAATAGGCACACCATAATCTACATTGCATTGCTTTTTGCCTTTTTTTTTTTTTTTGTAGTCATAAGGTGTGTGACTAGAATACTTAATTCAGTAGTTGCTGAATTCACAGCTATGCTTCTGTCAAATTAAGACATCACTGTGCCTGCAACATGTTTGGACTCACTTTCATAAGGTAACCGTTACTGGAAGATGTGATTTGGAGAAAGATTTTAATTAAACTTGTTGAAGCAATCTTACTACTTTTTCATAGTTTTTCACATGTTCTGTCTTTGGCAGCTGCTGTGTGCAGCTTAGGCATCAGTGGTTGTCTTTCCATGTCTGTCTTAGTCTCTAGTGAGAACTGGGTTATGTCCAAGTGAGCAGTGGGCCATTTAGGCACATCCTGTGATGTTTTGTGTTCTGAAGAACTTCAGTCAAGTACCTGAGCAGTTTGCAAGCTCCACAGAACACTTGGTTGTGGAGGTGAAGTGTTCATTACAGCCAGCTGGAATGGACTCTGGTAGGTCTGTAGACCTTCTCATTTGTAGAGTTTTGAAAGGTATAAAACTCGCACCCAGGTTTTATCAAATGTAGAAGCAGATACAGATGGTCCGTTACTTCTGAAATACCCTGTATGCTGTTCCAGCAGTGAGTCCCACTGGCTTCCAGCCTGGGGCTGATGGGTATGTGAAATAAAACACAGCTGAGGGTTCCCCCCGATGTTGCTCCAAAGGAGGTTTTCCTCCTTCCGTAAGAGAAGGGCACTAGAGAGTTTAAGCAATGTATGCATGTCAGATGTTAGTGTTAGCTACTCTGTTTTGTCAGGCTATGCACCCTCTTCCCAGAGCTTCCATAAATATGGAGAAGAGAAATGCATGCACAGCTCTGAAACCCTATTGTCATCAGTCTAATCCTTCTGCCCCCTTCATGCCAACCTGGCAATTCTTAATGCTTTGTCAAACGAATGATATGACACATTTGTTAGGTAACAGGAAGCACAAACACACAGAGCTGCCAGGGGAAGTTATCTGCATGTTTCATTTGCTGTGCTGTAAAACAAACTCCCTGCAATATTGTACAGCCTTGCTGGGTGCAGTGCCAGGTGAAGTGAAAGCATTTAGTGCCTGTAAGGCAATGCTGAATTGCTGTTTAACTACTGGGAGTTTCAGACTTTATAAATGTTTTACTGGCTTAATTTTGTTCAATGTTGTTAGATACCAGCTGCATTTATGGCTAAAACGCTTCCAGAAGGAGAGTCATTTTACTGCATTGCTGTTTTGGCCTTGCTGTAGATGCAGAAGGAGGTGCACATCCAAGAATTATAATTTATTAGATAGGTCAAGTGTTTCCAAACTTCATGTTTTTACCGCAAGATAAACAAATAAATAAATAAAACCCTGCTTTGCATGTTTCTGTCTGTATCTTTTTCTTTTTTTTTTCTGTTCTCCTACAGAATTTCTACTGGTTTAAATTAATGTTCAATTTGAAATGACTGAACTAGATTTTGTGACTAGGGTGCATGCTTATAAGGCATAGCAAACATTGGACACTGTTCTCTCAATAGTGTTTGCAGAAAAGAATATTTTTTATTTATAAAGCTTCAGATTTTGACCTTGATTCTTGCAATAATTATAAACGACAGTCCTGATAGCAAGGAGAAAACTGCAAAGCATTTCTGTATTAGCAGAAGTAGGATCTGCATCAGTTTGCTACCTTTTCAAAAACTAGTGAAGTGAATGGTATCTGGGATGAGACTAACATTTAAGCTTGAAATGGTGCCTAGAGGAGGGTGGCTGCTCCTGGCCCACCATGAGCGTGAATTTGTTCTCTACATTTGGCTGCTAAATACGGACTGTTTACTCTGTTGGTCAAACCCAGACAATGTGTGTTTAGAATAAAGCACGTGAAATGAAATAGTGGTAACACGTTTTTTTGTGTGTTTTTTTTTTGTAGTTTGATACTGAAGAATCCTTTCTGTGGGCAGAAGGGTATTCTAACTAAGAGAGTTTGGATGATTCTGCACACAAACATGCTGACTTCGAGAAGTCGTGCCAGTAGCCGTTGCAGGCTCAGACTATTTTTTGTTCTAGGCTTCTCGACACTATACAGTTCGAAGAGGAGCGGACATGAAACCAAAGTGGAAAGAGAACTCTTCCTGACCTGTGACTGCAAGTTCATTTTGCCTTCACAGGGACACTTCAACCACTGTAACCATTAAGAGGCCTAATTAATATCTCTCAGGAGGACTTTTGCATAGGAGCGGCTGAGGGAGCTGGGGTTTTTCAGTCTGGAGAAGAGAAGGCTCAGGAGCGAACTTATTGCACTCTACAGGTACCTTAAAGGAGGCTGTATCGAGGTGGGGGTTGGTCTATTCTCCCACGTGCCTGGTGACAGGATGAGGGGGAATGGGCTAAAGTTGTGCCAGGGGAGGATTAGGTTGGATATTAGGAAAAACTTCTTTACTGAAAGGGTTGTTAGGCATTGGAATGGGCTGCCCAGGGAGGTGGTGGAGTCACCATCCCTGGAGGTCTTTAAAAGAAGTTTAGATTTAGAGCTTAGTGATATGGCTTAGTGGAGAACTTGTTAGTGTTAGGTCAGAGGTTGGACTAGGTGATCTTGGAGGTCTCTTCCAACCTAGATGATTCTGTGATTCTGTATTTCAGAATATGTCAATCTCAAGTGATGGCCTATGGCTGGTTCCTAGTGTTACAGGGTTTGTAGGGGAAAACTAAAATCCTTCAAGAGTAGAGAAGAAAGTCTTCAAGAGAAGAGAGCGTTACTAGTATGCCAAAGCAACAGTAGTTTTCTTCAACATCAAGTGCCAGTGGAATTGACTTACTCATTTGTTAGTGCCTAGCATTAGTTGGCTGTGACTGGAACAATAGAGGGGAGGTAACTGCTGTTTTCTCCGTAGGCAGATGAGGCAGCTCACAGTGACCAACTCATATAGCTCGTTATACATTCATCAGTGCACAGCAGCAGTCCTCCCATTTCAGAAGAAAAAGAAGTTTAAGCCCAACAACAACATGATGTTTAAGCTTTTCTTTTTGCTTGGTCATTTCCTTCCTGTTCTGTTGAAGTTCAATGACAAAATTACACTAAAAGAGCCCTATCCTGCCCTTTTAAGGTAAAACCATAGTTCTCTAGCTCAGTGCAACATTGTTGTGGCCCAGATTTCCTTGTCTAGTTCTCTCACTTCTCAAACGATTCTGATTATGGAATTTGGAGAGGGTCTCTTTATTGGAGAGGGACTCTTTATCGGGGAATATATTGATAGAAAAAGTGATAATGGTTTTAAGCTAAAACGGTAGATTTAGATGAGATATTCAGAAGAAATTCTTCACTCAGTGGGTGGTGAGGCACTGGAACAGGTTGCCTGGAGAAGCTGTGGATGTCCCATCCCTGGAGGTGTTCAAGATCAGGTTGGATGGGGCTTTGGGCAACCTGATCTAGTGGGAGATGTCCTTGCACATGGCAGGGGGTTGGAACTAGGTGGTCTTTAAGGTCCCTTCCAGCACAAACCATTCTGTGATTATTTTCAAAGGCCATATTTGTCTTTTCCTAGCCTGGGGCAAATCTGGCACTCTGTTTCTGCTCCCCAGCTAGTCAGTATTTCCATAATAGTAAGAGAAACGGTAAATGTAATCAATTACCTTGATTCTTTCCCATTCTACTCATGCCTCTGGTAGTATGAAGTAGCTTTTAGTAGTAGAGATTAATATTCTGTGCTGAACTAGGATCAAGACACAGTGCTGCAGTCGTATGGTATGTAGAAATATTTGCTAAGAACCCATTAAGGTATAAAAATTGAGTATGAGTCTAGCCAGAGTGGTCTAGGAGAAGCTGAGGTCTGCACCATGTCCTGTGGTTGATGGTTATTAGTCAGAGCAGGGATCAAATAATGTGGAAAGACAGGTATCTAGAGTGCCTGTGTTTGACATTTTTGGAAGTTTATATTTCATGATTGATTACTCCTGCTACTTTATCACGTCTTCGGCTAGAATCTAGGATTTCTGTTTATTTGATTTTTTTAATATGTGTTTTCACCTTAGTTGCATAATCATGCCTTGTAGCTTCCAGAGTGGATTACTTCAGTGTGCTCTGTAGGAGCATACCTATGAAAAAGGCTTAAAAACAGCAGCCTGCTTGGTTAATTGTGTTAGCCAAGTTCAGCATTACAGCTTGCTAAAAATGGTACTTATTTCTTGTTTGCTTCTAGTTTTTTAACCTTGATAGCCCAGATGCAGATTGGCTGTGAACTGTTTGATCCCTTCTTAGTGGGTGAGAAAGAGATAAAAGGAGTTAACTATTTATAGGTATCTGCAAGTTTGAAAGTGTATTTTTAGTTTCAAGACTCAAAATAGACAACTTGGCTTCACTTTCTCTGAGAGATCACAGATTTGCTAGTACATTCAGGTGAGCACAAATCATGTGAATGAACAGTACTTTAGCAGGATGGTGATTGCACCAGTGGAGAGATTTGGGTGAATTTTTTTATTTTAAAGAAAAAAATAAGACTGAATCTGAAAGACGCTCAACTTTTAATGGTCTACAGACTATACGTAAGGAAAGGAATGAAAAGAAAAAAAAAAAAAAGAGGCTTGTATGATAAGATGTTTGGTATTTTTTATTAAATAGTTTTTAAAAAGATTTGGCACAGATACGTGTTCATAACATTTCCATAGGAAAAAATCAATGATCAGCATATCACTTCTTAACTCTGATAAACCAGTTCTAAGATGACGTGATCGCTTACTATTACAAGGCTGTCTTGAAGTTCCTTTTTATTCAGATAAACCTTCAGTAAATAGGATGGGAGTGTGCCAACAGTAGAGATTTGACTGTTAGATTAAAACTGTGCTTTTAACAGAACCTACCCAATCACCAGGGCCACAGAATTATTACAAACAGAATCCTACTTTGAACTCTGAGAAGGCAAATATTTGAATTTTTTTGAATCTCATGTGTCTCTCCAGTGATACTGCAAAACCAGACTTGAATTTCAAGAAAGTTTAGTTTTGTCCCAAGTAGTAATATTGTCATGTCTCAGTTCTGACTTGAATAAAGCATGTGTTGTTTCTTTCCTTTTTTTCTTCCCCCTTTAAGAAGAGTAACAAGTTGAGGATCACTCTTGTCTAGGTACAAGCAATATTTTCAAGTTCCAGATGTATCTGTAAGCAAAACCCATGATATTCTATCACTGTTCTTCTACTTTGGTGCTTTTGAGCATATTTACACAGTGCCAGTATTAAAACTAATTGATTTTGAAAGGATGAGTAGAGGGCTGGAGTCCTCATTAACCTGACCTAGTTCAGAAAAGAATAAATATTTTTTCCAGTATTAGCACTGCATTTTTAGGAGCATGTTTTGATCAAGGTAAGCATAGGTAAGTTAATGAAAGCAAAAAAAAATCTGGATATGCTGTTGAGCTGCAGTGCTGCCTCATGTTGGTGGGGAGGAAGCGTACAGTTGCTGTGTTGTGACAGATGCTCAGAGCACATTACAATGGTGCTATGATAGTCCATCTGCTGTCACACTTTCTGACACTGTTTGCAGCTGCTTCGTATTGACCTGAATGTTTGTAGTGTCATTACCTTGTCTGTCAACACATGTGGGTCCGTAGCATGGACTTCCCTGGACACTTTCACCTCTGTCATCATAGATACGTTTCCAAGGTCAGATGTTATTTTTATGACAGCAGTATATGATATTTAGAAACATGCAGTAAAAACTTCATACTGCATTAGATGCTTTCTACTGTTCTTAAATTGTTACAGTTCCTCCCTGCTCCCTTTCATGTTTCTTCAACTGAGCTTTAAAACAATCAGGAGCTTCCTTTTATAGTCTCTCATCCTTCTGAGGCTGGATGTTTCTGTGGTGCTTCAATATTTAAAGTTCTGATTTAGCATTTATTTTATTGGGGGGGGGCAGGGAGGAGGAGGTGGTGAAGTATGGGCTTAACTAACTTAATTTTTCCTGCTTCTTGCTCTCAGATGTGTGGCATATTTCTCTCTGATAATAGTAATCATATCTACTTAGTAGATATTAAGTCCAGCTTCGTTTTCACAGTAGAATAAAAAGACAACCAAAAAAACAAAGGCAAAATGATTTTTCCCATGTGAATTTCGTATTACACTGAAGTGTACAGAATATCTCAAACAGTATAACATTCAAAACTAAACCAGTATTTTTGCACCCTACTGAATTGATGATTCATCCAAATCATAGAGATTTTACTATGTATTAATGCAAATGACAGGCTACACACTGATACTAGCAAGAAAAGGATGATGCACATTCCAGGGAGGAGTAAAAAGGCATTGAGATCCACTTTTTTTATTACAGAGATAATGCAATTAAGCAATTGCACAACTCGATGGCATGTATTTTCCTGTCAAGTCTGAAGGGGATCAATTAGTATGTATAAAGCTAATATATTCAAATAGGGTGTCGTAAGAGAAATGTAAATAACTAATACTGTAGTTTACGAGAAGATACCAGAAAATAACCATGCTGGCATAATGTTTTGTTTTTGTATTTGCAAGAAATGTCTTTGAAACCCGTTCATTGAATTACTTACTCTTAGTGCTTACTGAGCTAACTTTTTCCCTCATCATGTTCTGCTCTGCCTCCTGATCATTTTGGTGGTCTCTCAGATCTGGCCTAACCACTTCCTTGTTGCAGGTAATGAGTGGTTGGTTTCAGGTGCTTTTCCTCCTCTAGTGTGAGATACAGAGTTCTGTCTGCAGAAGGAGAGTCCTGTCTGGCTGATGTCAAATCACACAGTCCTCCTTTTTCCCTCTTACTTAAGAGACCCTGTTCACAAAGCTACCTTATGTTGCTACCAAATTTTATATAAGGACCTGTAGAAATACGTGTCGTAAGCACTTGGTGTGGTATTGCTTTGGAATCGCAGCAGGCTTAAGAGAGATCGTGACTAGACTAGAGCCTCTTTTTAAACTAGCAAGGTCAAGGGCGCGGACAGAAACTGTAAATTTAATAACTGCACATTCTCTGGACTTCATTGTAGGGAATGCTGCCTAAAAATCTACTATGCCTTTTAAAATTTGTGAGTCTTCAAGAGAAGCACAAAGATAATAATGTCTTTTGCAAAATAATGGAAAAAGTAAGTTGTCAGAACTGCTTCTGTAGCCCACCAAAATGTTTTTATTATGACTCATTACAGAAGTGCATCTGAAAAAGGACAGTGTAATTTGCTTAATTTGCAGAAATAAACTAGATCAGCAAACTGCAACTATAAATCAAGGATTTATCTGGGAAATTGAGATTTGTATAGGTAGCTTTTGTATGTGCCTCTTATTGTTTGGAGACTACCCCAAGTGTAAAAACCAAAAGGAAAGAAATGGGAAAACCTTCCAGCAATGCATTGTGACTCAAGTCTATGCTGAAAGAAAACAAAGAAAACAGAAGTGCAAAAAGCTATTGATCTACCTGTAACACTATTAACTGAAATTTAAAGAATGCGTGTGTTTTACTTAGTGTGAGGTAAATCAATCTGACACACATGGCCCTGATGAGCACTGTAGCATCTACCTCAACCTATTGACAATTTAAGATGTGCCAAACTGTGGTTACTGTGTTTATTATTTATGCATGTTAAGAAACTGAGGAAATGAGAGAGCTCACATGCAGTGTTTGATAGGTTGAGCGAGCTTCAATTATTGTAGTGCATGAATTTAATCTGAACTAGTTGATTTTGCGGTGGAGTGGATGTGGAACGTCCCCACAAGCAGTTGCAGTTCCACCAGTGAGTAACTGATCCCTTCTAGCTAGGGATAGTTAACCTGTGTGCTTCTGCTCTATCACATGGAATCTCCTTGGCTTTTTGACAGGTGATGATGAAGTTTGCATTCAAATTCAGAAGTCAGACTAGACACTGCTTTTTTATCCTGATCCTGAAATACCATTGCCCAAAGTGGCTTATTTTAAGAACCGCATGCAGACACTGTGGAATCAGTAGGGCAGTTTGGTAGCAGACAAGAGGTTTAAAGTCAAGCACATACATAAGAACTGCTTAAATTGGGACAGAGCTTATGCGCAACCTATTAATTAACCTGTATGTTTAGGGAGCAGAAATTTTACCCTTATCTGTCATTTGTGATTTTTAGACATATTAAATGAATGGAAGAAAAAACACTTCTTTCTCTCACTGTTGTTGAGAAGCTATTGTAATATCATTCTGAGCCTGCTAACCTTCAAGTGCATGTGCTGTGTGGTTGTTTTGTGGTGGTTGCCTAATAAACAAAGTCCGTATGTGTGACCACATTAATTCCTGTTGTAAATATGTTAGCTCAGTGACTCCAATTAAGTAATGCATATATTCACATATTCCGAATCTTCCTAGCTCGTTATGCATGTTCTCACAGAGTCATCTCTCAGAGACGATGTTTTATTGATGAATTGTATATCCTTTTATATTTGCTGACTGAATTTGATCTTCTTAAGACTAAATCTGCTCAAATAATTAAACATTTCCAACAAATGTTTATTTTATGCTTCATCTCTTATCTCTATCTTCGGGAATTACTTTTCTTAGTTACTTTGAAAATTGTTGCTCAGTATTTGTAATAGAAAAAGCAATTCCAGGAGAAACTAGAATAAGCTTGGCTTCTGAGGAGAAGCAGACTTCTCAGAATTCAAAATAAATTGACTGTTAGATTTATTTAATTTTTGTTGCATCTCAGATGAATTCATGGAGTTCATTATTCCATGGAAAACTAAGGTAATCTGCCATTAAAAAGAGAAAGGGGAGGAGCTAGGCATAGATGGGTAACCATAAAACTGTTTATGACTGTTTATGATGCAGGAGGGTGGAAAGCTGTCTCTGACACACCGTAGGAAGAGGAAGGCAGCAGCAATGTAGGAGCAGTAATGCTCCTAAACTGTAGTGGTCACACAGGCCTGTTTGTCGTGGAAAGATTGTGTTGGCTTGAAATTCATTTTGTAAAAAAGGCAGTACAGATGGATGTGGCAGTACTAACAACAGATGAAACTAACTGCAGTACCCATTTCATCTAACCTCTTCATGTGCTAATTCTTTCTGCAGGATTGTTCAACCGCCAGACTGCTTCCAGTGGGGTACCATGTTTTGCTACTGTTCACATGCAACTTCCAGTTATTGTGTATAACTGTATTGTGGATAACTGGACAAAGGTATACTGCTTCAGAACCACAGATCCCATGCTACTGAATCCTTGATGAGTGTTTGAGCCCTAGGGATCCTGTGCAGAGCAGGGTGACTTAAATAACTACCTGAATCCATTTAGGTTTAAGATTTCATGTCTTTGAGTGACTTACTTCACTGTGCTATGACTGAAAGATCTGTATTGAAGGAAATACTTTGTTATACAAGCACGCTTTTTTCCTTTCCTTTTTCTTTTGTGCTCATTAAAACACACAGCATAAAGATGTTGAGGAGAAAATTAAATCAATGTCTTTTAAATAAACTTAGGAATATCTTTTTTCTCAGACCACACTTAATAATTGCCATTAATATCACTGCAGATTTGCTGTTTTTAAAAGAAAGAAAAAAGGGGGGGGGGGTGAAGAGAAAAAGGAAAGGAAAAAAATAAAAAAGTATGTGTTTCTAGGAACTTAAAAGAAAACAGACTGCAGAAAGGAACTAGTGTTGCAGATGGCTTTGACAGATTAAAAGGATATATTGAATTGAATTTTTTAGCTTTCTTGTTTTTAGAGGGGGAGGGGAGCCGCTGTGTGTGGAGCTGACTGGAAGCTACATCTACAGAATATACAGCAGGAAAACACAAGTCCATTTTGCCAGTAGTCTGAGTGCAAGTGCAACTTTGATCCAAAAGTAAAATGACCAGACTAGGACAGCTAATTCACGATTTTGGACAACTGCCAAGAAGCATTAATTGTCTTTGTTAACAGCCGTAATCATTATCGTTTTATTCTAAAACTGATAACCTAGTCAAATCCTGTTTGAAAAACACTGTACGTACAGAAACAACAGGAATATGTGTATATGTCTTTTTGTATATATGTGTGTGTGTGTGTGTACACAGATGTCTGTATGTGCATTTATACATTTTTTGTGTAACAGTGTCATGCAAGTGACAGTGTTGATTATGGAAGCCCATAACCAAGGCTAGATGAGTAAGGGCAGTAATGTTGTTCTTGTTAGAACAACCAGTGTGAGTGTGGGAAAAGAGATGTGAGTGAGTGTTTAGGTCAGATGTTCCTTCCAGACTGAAGAACTGGTTGTGTCTGAAAGCTAAACTGTTCTGTTCACTAATACTAGCACACTGTGTTACATGAAAGATGCTCGCTGTCACTTTAATTTCGTTATTCTCACATGCCACGACTAGCTGGTTAATGTTAAGCATTCCTAGGGATCTGTACTCTTGTGATTATGCAAACCAAACAACAGGATATGTAAGCTAGGTTGTAACCAAAATTTGTTTTTCTCTGTCTTACCACAATTTCTTTCTTGCTGTATGTCATAACATTGTGCTGAAGACTGATACGGATTCCCACACACCTTGCCTTTGGTGGTGTTGTGCTCTACATTAAAGAGTAGCTGTAGAGACTGTTCCAAAATGCCTAAATTAGATACAATTCACTCTGTTTAGATTATTGCTGAACTGCACCTGTTACTGTGCATGGAGCTGTCAAATGTAATGAGATTGTATTGTGTTTAATCCCTTTAATTGAGACCTCTTGGAACTGATTGGTTTGCTCCAACAGTTACATGAGTTGCAACTGTGTAAGTACAAACTAATGTGATTGTGTCTGGGCTGAAATACACAAGAGGCAAGAAATGTCATAGTGACGTTTTTATGTTATCAGTTGATAAGTGTCATTAAAGATCAGTCTTGGTGGATTACTTTTTAATGTTTGCTTTAGGAAAAGTACGCAATGGACATGGGAGACTTGGGACTAAATAGTAACTAATAGTAACTAAATAGTAAATAATAACTTGAGGAGGAGGACTCATCAGCAGGAATGCAAAGAATTAGTCTAAGGAGGCCGTTCCACAGAAATTCTGAAGCCATAGATACATGAAGAGCAAAAAAAAACATATCCTCTAACCTGAAACTGAAATACACGAGATCTCCATTTTATCTAAAGGTGACTGTTTCATCAGTGGTGCATTGGTGCTAGTTCCATTAAACTTTGCCATAATCAGCCTTTTGGGAAATTGCTGTCTCCAAACTTGCATATATACAGGAAATTGGTGAAGTCTGTAGTTGCAATTGGGAAGTCAGCTAATTTGCTGCTGTCACGACAGCCTGGTTGCCAAGCAAATGGTTTATAGTGATTTATGGGCTGGAGAAGAAAAGCTGGCTTGAGTAGGAGGGCTACCAAATAGTCAATCTGTTTTCAAAACCTCACATCTGAAACAATGATAGATGGGCGTCATTGTTAAAACTATATGGTAAAGCTGTTTTCCACGGTAACAGATCATCTATATTAAATCCTGTGAAACGGGAGTGAGTCTAATGCAGAAGTTGTTTTAGGGACTGCGAATACTTACCTGACAGTTACCTAGACAGTCTGGTACTTGTAAAGTTTGAAAAATCTTTGTGTTGGGTTGACCCTGGTCAGTAAACACCCATCAGCTGCTCACTTGTCTTACCACCCTCCAGTGAGAAGGAGGAGAGAATCAGAAGAGGAAAAGTGAGGAAAATTCATGGGTTGAGAGAAACACAGTTTCAAAAGTAAAGCAAAGAGGAAAAAAAATAAGATAAATTATGCAAAGGCACTAAAAATAAAGTACACAAAATCACTCACTATCTCCCAGCAGCAAACTGATGCCCAGACAATTTCCATGTCACAGCTACTTTGGAAAGACCAAATGAGTCTTCTAATGCTGGACATGACATTATGGAATATCCATTTGGTCAGTTCTGGTTAGCTGTCCTAGCTGTGTCCACTGCAAACCTCTTGCTCATCCCCAGCCTTCTTGCCTGGGGGGCAGAGTGAGAAATAGAGCAGGCCTTGACACTGTGCAAGTACTGCTCTTCTGTAGCTAAAACATTGCTTTGTCATCAATGCTGATTTGTTCGCAGAGCTAGAACACATCACCTGTAGAGGCTGCTATGAAGCATCCCAGCCAGAGCCAGTACAATCCTCTGTTGTATCTAACAGAATAAAAAATACATTAAAATATTTTTTGAAAACCTTAACAAGTCAGTGTAATTTGGGATATTGAAAAGAATTTGGCATTTGAGTATGGAAAGAATCATGTCCAAATGTCTTGCTTGGCAAAAGAAGAAATAGCTTTTGCTTCCTGAGAATATCAATCTCATTCCAGTCCACTGTAGATGAACAATACAGATGCTATATTTCTGTATAATAATCATGGAATTGGAGAACAGTATAAAATGTCTATTGTCTGACATAACAGATCTTAACTTGTTTTCTTGTTTCTCAGTGAACTAAAGCTGTTCAAATATACTGCTTTGTCTTCTGAATTGTCTGAAAGTTAACATGTAAGTGATCTATGGAAGAAGAGTATTTAATGTATTTAATGTAATGTATTTAATACAGTGAGAGATTGTGGCACAGATTTTTGTAGAGAAGTACAGACAAATTATATCCAAAGGGGAAGTAAAATACGTATATTAAATTGGTGGCATACCTGCATGTAATATGTTTGATTTGTACAATTGGAGGATGTAAGAACATGCGATAAAATATGACACAAATTACATGGTAGACATAGTATCCTATGAGTTCTTCTGAAATTACTTTTTTCTTCCCAGTAGTTTTAAACATGCATGCCCTGTGTTGGCACTGTGGCAAAAGTTTATGTAGGCCCAGATCTGTGTGGATGTGGAGATTGCAAGTGTGTCTATTGTGATGTCGAACATTTAGTATTTCCGAGGTGCTACTGGAAGGGGCTGCAGAGCTAATAAGGTTGCAAACTAGCATTGTCTTCTCATCGGGATATAGCTCAGACACACTTCCATGACTAAACAGCTGTTTCACAAATTCACACTGTGGATGGGAGTAGCAGCTGCTACTTGACCATATGGGCAAACCCTGAATCATCTTCAATTTGTTAGATTACCGTCTCAGTAATTTGTCACTTGTTTCATGTGACGAATAGGAGATTCCACAGAATCTCTTGCCAATGCTCATCATGGTTCAGATGAAAAGAAAGAAGCAATAAATTAAACACTAAGGCATCACCTTTATATGTCATTTCATTGCACAAATTTTAGTAGAAGTGTCTTGCTAAGTTTTTCTAGTAAGGAGAACATAAAGTGCTGTGAGGTGCAGCACTGCAATATGCCACTATGCTTTACCATTAACACTTCTGTGTGTGTGCATCAACCATGAGAATTATGTTGCAAAATAGGAGTTGGTGTTTGGAGAGTATTTTTTGTTCAGTTATTTTTTGCCGATTGTCAGTCTTTGTTAGTCTATAACACGTGGTTGACCACAAGGTCATAACCTTCATCTGATACGAGTTTAAATAATCAGAAATTTACAGTTTCAATAATTAGCCATATCTGTTTCAACTCTTGGAAATTTGTACTGCAGCTTACAACATAAACTCAGATGTAGTGTGAATAAATGTTTAAGATCAACAAGTCTTTTTTGCAAATAACGCACATCTGAAAATTTTAGATTACTATCATATTCATAACAAAGAGGATGGGAGGTGAATGCTTGGCTGCTTGGATCTGCTAAATAGCTGAAAGTCATTGTAAATGAACACGGGGTTGTGTCTTGGTTCTCTAAATAATGAAAAATTATCCGCAGGAGTTGTCATGTCACAGCTATATTTCATCTACTAGCATCATAGTGGTAACGTTTACAAGTCTTGTTGATGACTAACATTCCTGTTAATGGGCTGCTTATGTAGCATGATTAGGTTCCGACTTGAACTTCATTGAAAGTATAGTAATACATATATTTATATACGACTATTTAAACAGATTTGTGCTAGATACTGAAGGCAAGTTTTAAAAAATCCTTCTATTGCCGCCAGCCTGCTATTTAGAGTCTGATTTTAGAGCAAATCGCTAATCTTTTTAATTGCTTTTGCCTTGTAGGTTAATCTCCGAGCCACTGATGTCAAGCTTATGCGCCAGCTACTTATCATCAATGAAAGCATTGAATCAATCAAATGGATAATTGAAGAGAAGGCCATTGCCAGCAGAGGTAGCAGTTTGAGTGGTAGCCTGTGCAGCTTATTGGAAAGTCAGGACACATCCCTCCATGGCAGCTGTAACAGTTTACACAACTGTAGTGATGGACTGGATGGAATATCAGTGGGGAGTTATTTGGACACTTTAGTTGATGACGTCCCTGGTCGCCAAACCCCTTCTGATATGGACCAGTTTAGTGATTCTTCTATTATGGAGGACTCACAGCCTCTGCATAAACATCCCAAAATTGATTCTGATGAGTACTACTGTTTTGGTTAATAAAAGAAAGTTCCAGTGGGACATACATGCACTTGTATTTATCCTTTTTCTTTGCTGCTATTTTGTTTCATGTGCAAAAACCCCAAATTTCTGTTGGAAGGAAATCATACTACAATATTTTGATTCCACTTCAGAACTTTCCTGTTGCTTCTAACACATTTCCTCCTTGGTGGGTTATCTGCTTCTGTCCTGCTCAAATTTCTTTCTCTTAATTTATTATTGCTTTTTGGTTTTGTTTTTTACAGTGCTGTATTTACAGATCTTTCAAAGTGGTGAAGGAAAAGCTTTATCTTTAAAATGAGACATCAGGGAATGAGGGCATCAATTTTGTACTTGTTGGCAATAAAATATCTTCTGATAAATATATGTTGTGGTAAATTTTCTTGACCACTGGGTTTGGCTTTTCCAAAGACGCTGTTCTTACTGAGCCTTAAATCTGAATCTTGAAAATACCTCTACAAAATAATTTTGTTTTATAAGCAATGATATTTGATCCAGTTAAGCTGCCTTCACTTGGAGTTTAAAGTACCCTAAACGATTTGGGGGGGGGGGGGGGAACGAGGGGAGTCCTTTCTTCATTTCTTCATGAATTTTCTCATGATTCTTGTCTAGTTATAATTTATAGTTACTGGCTTCATTAATGTCTTGAAGTGCACTCCAATACTGGAAGCTCTGCATGAGAGAATATTTCATTTTTGTGCTTTGCACTTTTCATTTTTATTGAACCTGCTGTTTTGTTGGCACATCGTATATGTGTAAAAAGAGTGAAGGAGGCACCCCATGTTCAGAATACCTAATTATGATAGTTTGGATACAGAGCCAACAAAACAATTATTTTTAAAATAGTATTTTTTAAATTATGTAATTTTTAAAATGACTTTTTTTTTATCTTGAAATTTTGAGGGATCTAGTAAAACATTTTACAGGAGGCAACCTGCTAAAAGGCAAGTCCTGTTCTGGTTTTGTATGCACACTCCCACCCCTAACAGGTTTACTTTGTTTTTACAAAGTATTATTAATAAGAAGTATTTCCCACTGCTTTTTTTGTTTCCTGTTTTACAAATAAGAGTTTCTTCTAACCTTTTTATGCCTACTGGTATGGTTGAGAGCTACAGTTAGTCTTTTACATTGAAAAGGTCTGAGAAGAGAAACAGGAACAAACTTCTGTGTAGAAAGTCTCTAGCTTTGAGATTCCCCTGGCACATGCCTTTGTATAGATTAGGGAGCAAATTTTCATTTTAATTGGTTTCAAATCATGATGAAAGAAGATTATGTCCACATACAGTAAAAGAAAAATAAGAAAAAATATATAATTGAACTGGGCTGTCGTGAAGAGATTAATGAATTTGTATTTCCAGCTTATATACAGTGGAATAGGTGCCGATACTTACACATTAACTGGAAGAGTCTTTTCATGTCTGTCTGTATTCCTACCACCATAAAGCATGAAAATTATGGAATAAACTAATGTTTGCAAGGTATAATACAGGCTGCCTATTTAAAATGTGTTTCACACATTCTGAAGCAGTAAAGTCAGTACATGTCTCAGTCAAAGTTTGTTTTCTGTCTTGATTTTGAGAAACAGTAGTTGTCCAGAAAGGTTTTGCTCTTCCAAGCCATGATTCCATGGACGTGTTTTGTCCAGGCTTTATCAACAGCAAATGTAGCGAAAAGGTAAAAAGTCAAGAAATTGAAAGTGATAATCTGTGCTTTGGGGGTACCTCCATTTTTTCTCAATACAATAGGTGTTTCTGTCCATCAAAATCAAAAAGTAACATATGTATTTTTTACTTCAGACATTATGATTTGTTCAAATAGAGTGAAGAAATTTGTGGTTACCAAGAATGAGGCTTCTCAGTGAGAGAGAGGCAACTGATCAAACAGGGTTTTGCAGGTACCTCAGAAGTAAACTTCTGAGATCAACCAGGGTATTGCAGATAGCTTGAAGAAAAACAGATAAGCCCTGAAATGACAATGCTATGTGGGCTTAATTTTTGAAGTGTGGGGTTTATTCATTCGTTTTTTATTCGTTCCCCAGATTATGATGGCTGGACATAGTTTGGAAAAACAGAAAAGTCTGAAGAAAAATCTTGGAAAATTTATTTCTCAGTGTGTTATAAAGTAGAATATCATCTGTGAATTCAAAATGGGTTTTATTACTTCAAGTTATATAAATCTAAGGAACAGAACACCGTAGTTTAAAGCTGTGAGCCTTTTGAAAAAGTTTTTCTACTTTCTTTGTTTGGCATGGAAGTTAACATCAGGTTGTATACTCCCTCTGAATGTAATGAATGTGCAATATGTATAGTCTTTTCTTCTCCAACTGAGATTTTGGGCAGTAGGCCAAGGTGCACATAAAATCTTTCAACTATAAAGGAAAGTAAAAAAATACTCTTAACATACCTTCTCAAATTTCCCCTAGAGTTATGCTGAAATAACTTCAAGGAAAACACAAGCTATAACTGTCACCCACCCACTCACAGCTGTAATACTGGATAAAAAGTAATTACATCAGTGATAGATTTATCATACTATGATTTAAAAGTTCATTTACATGGGAATCAGAGCCATCAGGAAAAAGAAATATATATATATATACCTTTAGAAATGGTGAAATAAAATGGTTATGTGCTTAGAAGCTTTTATTCCTGTATGTCTCTTGACTGGAAATGGATAAAGAGTACAGATGACAAAATGGAGATGCCAGGAGACTTTCAGAAACAATTTCCAAGTGTCATGTTTCTCGTAAGCAGGAAAAAGAATACCTTGTTATTTTGATTATTTTTAAGCATAAAAATCTCAAAGATTTAGGTTTGACTTAATTTAATTTAGTCCTTAATTTAGTAGGAGTTCATAGTCAGCAATCATTTAGTCTGACTTCCCACTTAAGGTAGACTGAAATCTGATTATCTCGTACTAAGCCCAAGAATTTGCAATTCAGTTAAAACCTCACTATTTAGGCAATTGAAAATGTACTATGATACATAACAAATTCCATTGTTTAATTAGTTTTTGCTTTTAAATGGTTTACATAGCTTTTCCAGCTTCCTCTTGACTTGGTCAACTTTGGCCTTGTAAAATCTTTGTCCGATAAAAGGGGATCCAGATGCCATTTTCCAGCAGAGCTGAGGTTTTTATTTTCTCGATTGTCAATGCAAATTTATACATTTGTATAAATATAAAAATATTTAGCTGTATACAGCAGAGTATCTGAAAGCACTTTATGAATGTGTGTCTGTTTCAAATGTGGAAAAACAGATTAAAAAAAAAAGTGAAAAAGCAGCTAATAGAGTTCATTTGTTGTTTCTGTCATTCTCTGTTATTTCTTACTTTTGTATAGCTTAGTTTCTTCTGTCATTTAGCTTGTTTCCAGGCATGACGGGTAATTTTGAGACAATTTGTGAAATCACAGGCTACAAGCAACACCCATTCCATTCTTACTTCCATGCTGCTTTAGTTTTGTCTTTGACAGAGATTCCACTATGTAAGCTGTGCAATTCAGAGGCAACGGGACAATCCAAAAGATAAATTCAGTATTCTTTCTGTTTTTAAAGAACTGTTTCCAGCTAATAAGAGGAACCGACTAGTAAATGGATGTTCTCTGACTCACAAACTTGTCAGGGGAAGAAAAAGCTCAGACCTTCACATCTGAAAATGGGTGCTTTAGAGATTCTGCCAACATGTGCCTAGATGTGAAGTTTTGTTGCACTTGCAAAAGAGCAATTAAAATTCTTTGAAAACTCTCTGCTAGCTGCAAGGTTTAGTATTGATCTCAAGTTTGCATGACTGTTTTTGTCTCCACAAATTATGGAAAAGGATGTAGAACTGATCAGAAACTCCTGAATCCACCAATAGGCCAGAAACGATGTACGCAGCATCTGAAGACAGAACAGCATCTCTGTCTTTGGAAGGTGCATTATCATGATCATAGAAATTGGAAGAAGATGATAAAGAAGGCAGAAATCTGTTGTATCCTGTTAAAATGAGATATGACCTTTACAGGAAGTCATAAAATGCGTCCTTTTAAAGGCTGGAAGTACTGGTGAAATATTTGAAAGTTTGAAGTTACGGAATTCTTCTATTCATTTCCCTTTGAAGAAGGGAACTATTTAGTGAAGGTAGGTGAAGTGCAGTCTGAAATAATGTCTGGTTACACCATATAGCTGCATCTCATATAGCCCTGTATAACCTACTGAGATCCTGTGAAGTTTTTGTTTAGTAATGTTAAGCAGTTACTAATCTGTCTAAAAAGCCTGTGCTAGTATTTTTCATGTTGCCAACATTTCTAAAACAAGCCTAAGAGATGTGTCTTTCATATAAAGAATTAACTTACACCCTGTAAACACGGTATCAGTAGAAAACATCTATCACCTTACAGTAAGTCACAGTAAAAGAGGCTTTGTTTTACTTTAACTGTGCTCTTTTACAGAAAGTTTGTCTTTCCCAGAATAGCAATGAATTTACAGTATAAGAACATTCTACCCTGAAACAAATAGATGCTTTTCCCTTACATGAATTAAAAAGAGATTAATGCTGTCTGCACTTAACCTTTGTAACAGGCAGAGATTAAATTTGAAATTAAATCCCTAGTAAATATAGAGTTAAAATTTCCCCCATGGAATTTTCTACATTGTTACATAATATTAATAAGACAATATCTTTGAAGTCTTTTTAAAAGCATGCTTTTCCAGCAGACACCTAGTCTTCAGGACTGACGCTTCTCTGTAGTCTTAGTTGGCTTTGTGGACTCAGTCCTGAAAGTAACATGTTTGGAAAGATATGTCTTAGTTACTCTTAAAGAACCTCATAATACAAATGTCTGAGAAAAAATAACACAATTTAACTTCCCTCTTTCTCCCTAGTTGGCTGCAGAAACTACATTGGTATCCTTGAGCAATGTCTTGTTGCTGTTCTTTTGTGTTTTGTTTTGTTGTTTTAATTCTATTTTTGGGTGACATCCATATGATGTCACCCAGCAGACTGAAGCCAGAGGTCTGAAATTCTGCATGTAGTTGCAGACAGTAAAGCACGTACATCCTGGGTCCAAGGTTTAAAGCTAACAATTGTTTTAGTACATTAAGACCCTTGCATATGAACATTGTTATCATATTCAAGAAAACAGCAAGAACACTGAAACTTTGTTATCGTTATGATTTTAGTAAGGAAAATTTTATTGTTAGAATAGTGTGGCTTTGGGGCAATGTCACTATTGCTACTAACTTCATTTTAAAGAAAAAAAAATTATCTCAATTTTGACCCTCAAGCCTTTTTAAATTTGCATTCCAAGTCAAATTCAAAGAATCAACACTACAGAAAAAGAACAACAGATGTTGCATGTGAGAGTATTTGTAGTCAATGACTTAGTAAATCCTTTGTTCAAGTTTTAGTGCCAAAAATGTTCCCCTTATTTTATACACTCACCAAATGAGTGTATAAAAAGTAGTGTATGATTTATCAGGCAAAATAGAATTAAGCAATACAGTGTAAAGTGCTACTTCTAATAATGTGATTGTGCTGCCTACTTAGGGAAAAAAAAATCTAGGAGAGAGAATAACAGAGTGGAGAACAACTAAGTTCTCTGTACATCCAGATGATAGGGATCTCATAAGTAAAGACAGATCTGACCAGACCATCTGCTTGATGATAGCTTGCAAAGGTCAGTCTAAAGGTTTTATACATAGAAAGCGAATATAAATGCCTGTTGTGCATTTACCATGGCTAACCATTTTCTGAACTCTACTTAAAAGTATTTGTTAAACCAATGAAATAAAAATGTTCAGACAAGCATTTGGTAGACTCCATAGCTGGGATAGCTTATCCCAGCCTTAAGTCACACCACTAAAATATTTGAAGGCAAAGTGCTACACGTGTCTTAAAGTAGTACAGAAATACATATATAATAAAAAATATTTAAAAGGTAAATGTTGTATTTATTTTTCCCTTATGCATTATGTGAGAGCCACATCTCATTTGTAGCTGGTGCTATTATTTTCTGTAAGTCTGTCTTTACCTGTGAAGCTGGGAGCACTCTCCTGGTATTTATTTTTTGCAATAAAATTCTTTAGGCAAATTTATTTGCTTCCCAGATGACATGAGAAAAAAAAAAAAAAAAAAAAAGATTAATTTGGGGAGCACCTTTTCACCTATTCACCTTTTGTGAATCTTTGAGTATTTTGATTGCTTAGAAGACCATCTCTGTCCTTCAGGAATACAGTGCCCTGTGTTTCCTTACAAATGGCTATCAGTTTGCACAGCCACGTAATCCTAATAATGTTTTGAAGATGGGGGAGGAGAGAGGCAATTAAAACGTTCCTCGCTTTTTGCACAGAGAGGCTGTGTTCGGAACAGTGACATAATCTTTAGGACAAATATGGCTTTCATTGTGCCACCCCACCTCCCCATTGCCTGAAGTAATGTAAATATTTGCTTCAGTCTGTGAAGCTACCCAAAGTCACTGCTGGGTCGCTTTCATTTTGGTATTTGACATGCTGATATCAGCACTGGTTTCCAAAATAAGTCACAGTGCTGTATAGGAAGTTACCAACTCATTTTAAACTTCACATGATACCGATTACTTCTTCAGGTAGCATCATTACCAGGAAAGGCAGAATTGAGAAAAGCTGTTAGATAGCAATTGTTTGTATATATATATATATGTCTTTTAAGGTAAACCTCCAGATTTTAGTCTTATCATTCCACTTGTCATAGTGTAGCTTAAATTACTATGGCAACTGCAGAAAGCTGAAGGGTGAGCTTCTGGTTGTAACAGTTACTGATGATCCTTTATACAGAAGCAAAAGTAAAAGAGGAAGATTCCCCCCAAAATGTTAATACAATATTGTCACTGTACTTTTTCTTCTGAAATTAATTCTAATTTTTAATATACCCTTGAATTTGCTAAAGGACAATACATTTTCTTAATACTTTCTTTAAGAGTACATAAACTTTTTTGGAAATGTATTTATTTTTTGTACTGGGACATACAAACAAGGGAGTAAATATGTAGTGAATAATTTGAATAAACAAAGGACCAATGGTCTGATCCTAGTGAACTATGTACTAGTATAGGTCCTGGAGGCTATCTAGAGCCTTGAAGGATTTCTAGAGATAAACCTTGCACAGTACAGAGAATTTGATTTCCAGAGACTTCTAAGCAAAAGTTTGCTGGTGGTATTTTTTGTTCGGGTTGGTTGGGTTGGGGTCAGCTTCATTCTGAATGGTTTAGCTGTTTTTGCCAGCCTATGGCTTAGAAGATATAATCACTTCCCTTTTTCTGTCTGTATTTTCAGGTGTTTGGCTATCAGAGCCAGAACAAGGGCAGCTCCTCAAAAAGTTTTATGTTAGAAACATGTTCACTGAATAATGCTGATCCATAACACCATGAATGGGGCTGGACTATCTGTTGAAATGCTGACATTTCTGTACCTTTAAATATGCATACATAGAGTAATTCAATATATATTTTATTTTTCCTATTAGGAAATCAGACTTCAAACAGATTTACTGAGAAAATCATTCTTACACCAAGGTTCTCTTACAGTTTTACGTAATGTGAACCCCTTTAATTTTTGTAGCTCTCTTTTTCTGCCTTCATGTACAATAAATTACAGAGCTTTTTTCCTCTTCCCTTAATCATTTCAGCCAACAATGTTCTAGCAAGACTGTTAAGCACTTGTTAATTCATAAAGATGTAAGATTTATTTAGAAATAAAAAATTTATTGTTTTTTTCGTCAAGGTGTTCAAAATTTGTACAGGACTTCTAGGCAACATCTCTGTTCTTTTAGAAAACAAATAAACTGTAAGCTTTACCATGGCAATTATGACCATAAAAAAATCCATGTTTAATGTCCTCCACATTTATAAATGGATGTTAATCTTGATATTGTGACAGGAATATTTAAAGCACGAATGGCCAGTTTTGCCATGTCATCAGGCTGATGAACCATTGACAATGTAAAAATGATATATTGCCATGTTTTAAGACTAGCAGGCATATAATCTAGCCTGAGAAACACATTCCATGAAGCATGCTAGGAACGGCTGATTTGTACTACCAACCCAAAGTTGATTCTTATGTTTTTATACATCCGAATATGAATCTGATAGGGCCTGTGGTGGTTACTGGAATGTACAGGACACAGAAGACTGTACCATTACAGTCTCTCATGAACAATGTGCAATTCATTCCATTTCTTAGTGCTCTGTTTCCCCTTCAGGCAAATCTTTTCACCAGTGCGTGATAATAAAGGGCTTCAGTCAGACACTTTTGACAAATTTGATACATTATTGGATAGAAGCCATGTTCTCAGATGTAAACTCATGGCTTGCTTTGCTGAGTTTTCTCACAACCAGGCCTGGAAAAGGAACACACATTTCCATCAGTGCCAGATTATTTGATGCAAAACTTCAGAGGCTGTTGGCAAGCATAAGGTATTGAAGACAACTGTAGCAAGAAAGATTAGGAGTTGGAGAAAGTGGGAAAAGGATTAGGCACAGCCAATGACAAAAGATGCTGTTTCAGTGTAGGTTCCAGACAGTGGTTGAGAAACAAGAGCACAAAGCAGGATCAGGCAGTAAAGACAGGAAATAGCAAGAGAATTGCTCCTCTTTTATTCAGTCAGTCTCATTTCCATCACTGTTGATCTCATGGTTTTATACATAGTTATTTATAGTGCACTGAGGCATACAATCACAAGTCATTGTTCCTTTTCATTGGTTGTTTCTACATATATGGGGAATAACTTCAAGAATCCTTTAAAATGTGACAACTTGCTTGCCTTTTCTACCCCTTTTCCCAATGCTCTTTCCTTTTCTACATTAGGAAGAGCCTGAAAGAATTCCTACCATACCCCCTATAACATTCATGGAAGGAACACTGGCAGAAATAGAACTGGCCACTACTAAATCCACTTTCTCTTCTCAGAAGTGTATATGTTTTGCCAGATGCTGGTTTATGTTAAGCAGTACAGTAAACACAGCCTTAATATTAGCCAAAAAGTAGTGGTGAGAGGACAAAGTTTATAGATTTGGTAATTCCTTAATTCAGTAAGAGCCTATATTCTGTAAGAGTTTAAGTTTCAGCAGCTTGTAGGCACTCAAAATAAACTGGGGCTTTGTTGTATCTAAACATCACTAAAACAGGTAAGCAAATATGAAAATCTAGGCTTTACCATGAAGAAATTTAAAAATAAAATAATAAAATATGAAATAATAAATAATTTAAAAAAAAAAAAAGTATTGTCTACCTCTTTGATATGGAGTAATAAGGTACAAAGGTTTATCACTTTTCCATGATAATGAGGGAAGTTCAAAGTACAATTTGGAATAAAGCCCAGAGTACTTGAAGTCACATATCTTTATCAAGAACCACATTTTTCTAATGAGAGGATACTATTCTCCGCAGTAGGTATCTCACTTTCTATTATGTCTTATGACTTTCATCCTCTAAGGGGGAAAAAAATGATATACAGTATAAATCTTCATGTGTTTTAAGTATTTTATCCTTTGTTTGTATATATCTTTTATTTGTAAAATATACATTAGTCCTGGTTTCAGTTAGGACAGAGTTAATTTTCCTGCTAGTAGCTGGTAGGGTGCTATGTTCTGGATTAGGATGAGAAGAGCACTGATAACATGCTGATGTTTTAATTGTTGCAGAGCAGTGTTTACACCAGGCCAAGGACTTTTCGGCTTCTTGCTCTGTCCTGCCAGCGAGCAGGCTGGGGGTGCAGCAGGAGCTGGGAGGGGACAGACCCAGGACAGCTGACTCAAACTGGCCAAAGGGGTATTCCATACCATCTGCCGTCATGCTAAACAATATATAGGGGTGGCTGGCCGGGGTGGTGGGTCCGGCTGCTCAGGGATAGGCTGGGCATTGGTCAGCGGGTGGTGAGCAATTGCGCTGTGCATCACTTGTTTCATACACATTATTAGTAGTAATATTATTATCATTATTATTATCGTTATTGTTATTATTATTTTCCTGTCTTAATAAACTGTCTTCATCTCAACTCACAGGCTTCACTTTCCCATTTCTCTCCCCCATCCCAGAGAGGGAGAGGGGAGAGTGAGGGAACGGCTGTGTGGTGTTTAGCTGCCAGCCGGGTTAAACCACAACAACATTTCTTTTCAGATGAACAATTCATAGTCATTTCTTTAGTAGGTAGCCTCATTTTGGAAATTCAGCAGGTGTTAGTTCTGTTTACAGTCTTGTCTTTTTGCTGTCTAAAATTATTATTTTTTGTTCTTTTTGTTGTTGTTCCTGAGCATCTCATTTTCATAATGCTAAAGACGGACATGTGTTTGCCTCTTTTGTGGCTCTAACTGAAGCTAAATGAGAAAGAATTTTTTCAGTTGAGAACGATGATCATTGGCATTGATCAGTGACATCATTTAAAACCTCCTGAATAATGCTGTTGGGATACTTTGGCCTTGTTTAAGAACAACCAACATGAATATTGTTTTGCAAATCTTGCAAATTGATTAGCACATGTTCTTTAATTTTATTTTAGATTTATATCCCAGGAGTATTTGCTATATTAATATGCTCACTCATAAAGATTCAAATATAAGAAAATCAAGTCCGGAAAAAAAAAATGGCTCTCTTGACATGCAAGTGGAAAGAGGTTACTCTGCGCCCCAGCATAATCTTCTTAAAGAGCAAGGCAAAGGACTATTTTATCTGTTTTACCTACGTACCCCAGCTATCCTAGTGGTTTAGTGGGGTGGAGAAATGTACCTTTCATGGGAAAGCTCCAACAGACTTTCCAGACAAACATTACTAGGCTGATTTGTAGCCAGTCTCTGGTAAACAAGTTTTCTACTACCATTCTGCAAGTGTAGGCATCCATTTCAGAACGATACTTAAGTGTGTGGTAAACTTCAAGTACGTGAGTGAGTAATCTCGTTTACTTCAATGGGACTATTCATGTTCTTAAATGCCTGGCTGAATCAGGAGCTGAATCTTGCTGGTTATCCTTTCAGCCTGCACAGAGCAGACTGTGCAGACACTGAATCTTTCCAAATGAAGCTTGCCAAATGGTCTTCTGAAGAGTCACTTGGTATCCAGAGTTCATTATTTTCACTGTTGAAATGCCTCCATAATCATAACATTACTGGAAGACTATTCAACTTTCTGTTCTTTTCTTTTTAATCTTCAAAGAGATAATCAAGTAGCAATATTCTCTGATAACTGGCATTGAAATTGTTACCATACTAGGATTCAGTCAAAAGGTAGTAATAAAAAAGCATGAGCTGGTCTTCTGTGTTAAGAACTAATACTCGTTTTAAGGGTAGTGATAATCTAGGCCAGCTTTTCAGTCATTCTTTCTAAAAACTGGAAAATGTGCATCAGGCCAGGAGTAGGGGAAAATTCTAATCATTCAGCCATAGCTAAATCAGTACTGCTTTATGTCATGGCACCTGTTTAAGATACTTAAAAAGTTGTATTTTCCTTGTCAGCTAGCCAAATGTCTGCAACTTAGCACCATGGGAAAACAAATAAACAAACAAACAAACAAAAACTACCAATGCTTTTTTTGCTCTTTTTTTTTTTTTTTTAAGGATGAGGTAATAGATATGGAAAGCTGTTTCAATTCAAGAATTGAAGAGCAGTCCTTCACATTTCTAATATGTACTCTTGTGAATTGTGCACTAACTGTAATTCATGCCTTAAAACATTGCATGTATTATTAAAATCCAGAGAAGTGAGGGCAAGACAAATTTGGATTTCTCTAAATGCTCTGTAGCAATACTGTTACTAGGTCCCTATTATAACCTTATAGATATCTTCATTCTATTAATTGTCAGGTGGTAGTGACTCAGCTCAGACTGTAGATAAAGACTTCTCTTTCTCTTGCTAATGCCTCCTTAACTGCTAGAGTTCCATCATTGTCTGTCTACAAAAAATATGATTAAAAAAAAAAAAAAAAGCCCCTCCCATTTTCTAGTGTGGAATTTACAAAAGAAACAATATCACTGTGAGAACTTTGTACATTTTATGATCAAGAAGTTCAGATGTATTGAACACTCCACAATAACTCTGGAGTTGGGTATGAATTAACAAAAGGCCATTGCTTTTTCTTCAAGTGAGGAGAAAAAGTTAAATGTGTTGTAGCTATCTTCATCCTTTCTCACAGTCCCCATAAGCAGAAAGTAGGTAGACCTTATTGTTCTAGGGATGAGGAAGCAGAAATGTGTAGAAACAGTTGGCATTTAAAATGAAAATGTGAGAACAAGAGATTAGTATGAACTATATCCTTCAAAAACGCTTACGATCCAAACCTCTTTCTATCAGCAGCTACACACTTGCTTAGATTTATTTATGGAAATAGTCCTACAGTCTTTGATAGAATGACTAGTGTGTGACAGTTAATGGCATACAGTATACCAAAGCTTAATCCTACACAGTATGACCAGTGTAATTTACTGTTTTCTCAGCTGCTATGTTATCTTCACCTCCCACATGTCTGTGGTGACCTTTAAAAATCATAGACCTAGTAGGTAAGACCAAACCTTAATCTGAGAGTATAAGCACCCAATTAGCATAAAACCAGAAGGAGCTGGTAGACTTGGAGCTACCAGTCTTCTTCCAAACAGAGGAGACCTAAACCCTCATTGCACAGATCAAATCCATTACTGTTATATATCGGCTACTTCATTTTACATGGAAAGCTGTGTTGCAAGGAAAGCTCCAACTGTTTAATCCTTGTCTCTGTATAACTTTGTAATTTAGAAAGGTGAATCTGCATCTATTTTGTTTTCATTGAAGGTGCCAGATTGGTTAGGGAATGCTCATTTTTTTCACTGTGAAGCTCAAGGACATTCAGACAAATAGTTGGCTGGATCCAATTTAATGGATTCTACCAAATAGAATGCAAGAACCAAGAAACCTGTATAACAGGCTGTGAAATTAAATAAGTATTGACCAGTATAGAAGGAATCAATGGCTGCTAAAAAAAGAATGATTACAGTAGATTGCATCCCAAGGGTATAAGCATATAAGCACATTTTTAAGCTTTTGAAGCTTTATTCTATTTAGACACTGAAGCCCAACATTATGAAAAATATCGAAAAAAAAAATGTTGAATGATTATTTGATCTGACCACCGTTTTCACTGAGAATAAAGAGCAGTACAGGGACAGTTATTCTTGTCAAAATATGATAATATCTTCATGGCAAAAATATGGGTGGCATAAATTCCTTCAGAGTTGTCTAAATGTTTAACAGTTCTGATCTAGTCAGACAAGAGCTGGAATGTTTATAATCTCATTGGGACAAAAGCATAAATTTATACTTACTTCATTCTGAAAAGCTATGCAGTAAAATGGCTCTGAGGCATTCCATACTAATTACACAGTTAAGATGTCCAGCCTCTTGTGGACAAACACATAAGTATCTGAGCCAGCATCTCATAGAAGTGTCAAACTAAATCATAAAGATTATCAGTGTAGATAGCTGAAAATGCAATTTGTTTGTCCAAACAAAAATTGAAAACTATCTCACCTTCCTCTAAAAAAAAAAAAAAACTAGCATACCAGTGCCTGACATTAGTGTACTGCTTTTCAGAGATATTTTTATGTGTGAGATTCTTTTTTTTTTTTTCCCTATAGAAAGTATGTAGCCTGTTTGTTTTAAAGGAGAGTAGATTTAGAGTTAACTATTTTTTCAATACAAATCTCTTATGTTTGATCAAGTTCCTCTATCAACAGAAATAGCCGAATATTGATTTTCTTTCCAACAGTAAGAGATACAGCCTAACTAATTCTGTTCACTTCAGTAAGAGTTTACCTTTGACTTGAATTATTTGTTCTAAAGTAAAGGTCAACATCTTAAAACTGTATCTAAAACTTAGCAATTAAATGCATGTTTAGAAACTTGAGAATGTGGTCCACCTTCCCAAAGCACTAAGCAGCAACAGGAAACTACATGTTCATCACAGTCACACTTTCTAATTAGTGGAATGTATTACCAACATCTTAGTGGAAATATAGCAACATCTTAAATTCTTACTGTCTGGAATTTTGTAGCAAGTGCACAAATGAGCTATACACAGACAGGTCCTTGAGTAGTTTAAAGCAGACCAAAATACCCGTTCTTTCCAGTTAGCTTGAAGGTAGTGTTAGGACTCCTGCCACTAGGACTCCTCTGGCTACTCCTTTAACTCTTGCTGGTTCTATGACATACCCAAATCAAAGACAAAAAAATCAAATGACTACAAAGCTGGTGAAGTGACTAGAAAACAAGACTTATGAGGAGTGGCTGAGGGAAATGGAGCTAGACTAAAAGTCTAGAGAGTAGGAGGCTGAGGGGAGACCCCATCACTCTCTACAACTGCCTGAAAGGATACATTGGGAAGGGTGCCAGTTTGTTTTCTCAGGTGACAAGTGACAGGACATGGGGAAACAGTCTCAGTTTGTGCCAGGTGAGTTTTAGATTGAACGTTAGGAAGAATTTCTTCATGGAGAAGTGGGTCAAGTAATGGAATGGACTGCCCAGGGAGGTCAAAGAGTCCCCATCACTGTAAATGTATAAAAGATGATTGGATGTGGCACTAAGGGACCTGGTCTAGTGATGGGACTCAACAAGTCAAGCTGATGGTTGGGCTTGTTGATTTTTAAGGTATTTTTACAGAAAGAAAAAAAAATGTATCTATGAAACTGTTTTCAAGTCCTGATTTAAATGAGGACCTAAACACCATCATTAGAATGAATGACACAGAAGTTCTTCCAGCAGTCTCTACATGAAGCTCATTATTCAGCTTACCATTTGGATGTGAAAATCCTTGTTCGGATCCATTCTACCCCTTCTTTCAATTCCTGTGTCTCTAGATACTTCTGTGTGGAGCAACATTGTTTAGAGGTTAAAACAGTCCCTGGGAAAATGACATGCGTGAATTTCAGTCCTGCTGTCAGTAAGTATATACATGTAATTTGTGCAAAAGGAAACCACATAATCAGGAGAAACTGAAGAACTTGTACAGAATACCTCCATGCCTGTTTCTAAGGGCATTCTTCTGTGAAACAGCTAGCTTTTGTTCAGATGTCTTTTCTAAACCAAAGAGAAAAAGAAATAAAACAATATTACAAGCTAGATAAAACTTTTAAGCTGACCTGAAACATTTTTTTTTAATTATTTTTCATATTTAACCTCTACACCAACACATCAATTTTTTAAAGGGATTTGAAGGAAGTTGTAAGAGGTCATTTGGAAGACAACACAGAACATTTTTTTCAAGTACATGGACATTATGAAAGTAGAAGTAGAGCCAGATTTTTGTCCTATTTATCTTCTTCCTTGATGATAACAGGTCTGAAGTGTTTGAAGAATGCAATCATATCCCCTCCTAGTAACTATTTATTTGAACCAAGGTATTTAGTTCATTTGAACTTTCCTCATAAATTAATCCCTATAACCACGTTCGTTTCTGTTTCTTTCTCTGAACTCCCTCCAGCTTGCTGATATTTTTTGGCACAAAGATGCTTGTAACCATAAGCAGTATCTGTGGTGTGGTCTCCTTTATGCTACACAGACTAGAGCTATCTAACTACTCCATACTATTGTGTTTCTACATGTACAGCCTAAATTTACATTGACATTTTTTATTGCTGTGTTCCTTTGCAAGCGCTCCTATAATTTGCAGTCTGTTGTCACCCTGAGGGAATTTGGCTGAACCCCTTTCATGTTAAATATCAGAGTTTCAAGTTATTTTTTCCCCTAGATGCAATGGTTTACATATTTTCCAGGTTGCACTTCATTTTTTTATTTCCTTACTAACTTTCTAAACTTTCTCATTTCTCAGATGGCTTTAGTGTTCTTCTTTTTCACCACATCAAACCTTATAATCTGTAAATCTCGTTTACATTCCATTTATCATACTTTTTACTTCCTCGATGAGCAAGTTAAATGAGATGAAGTTTAAGGTGGATCTCTTTTGTGTCCACAACTCTCACTCTGTTACTGGCTATTCTGCCACTTAAAGCATTATTTTTTTAAATTAATATTTTTACTATAACCCTAGCAATCTGAATCTGTGCTAGCATGTATTTTGTTTTCTTGCTCAACTTCTTTGCTGTGGCAACTGGTAACATGAGAATTCAAATTAGTAACATGACTTTGGAATAAAGAGGCATAGCTGTGTAAAGGTAAGGTGCCTTGAGAATTTATTTTTGCATGAGAACCTCAGAATTTCAAATTTAATTAACTTGTCATTATTACTGTCCTAATGTAAATGCAGGACTGAGGCACACAGAGACTGAAGCTATGACTAACAGAAAATCTGAGTTTCCCATGCTTGGACCCTAACCACTGCATCATACTAATGAACTGAAAGTCCTTGTCATAAGTAACTCTCATAAGAAAGCTAAATCATTGTAGAGAACAAATATTATGATTTTGCTTAAAAAAAAAAAAAAAAAAAGGTAAAAAAAATAGAAGGATGAAGAATGATTCCTGTTATAAATATATAAATAGGGAATTTTACTTAATGAGGTATTCTTATGTAGTGAGAACAGTAGGGCTACAAAAAGGTTTAATTTGCCCATAGGAACGTTAATTCCAAGGCTTGCTTCAAAGTACTTACTCTGTAATCACTGTGTTGTTGAAAAAGGAGGCTGGGGCAATGCAAATCACCACTCTTTGAGCTATTCTGAGAAAGCATCAAAAGGAGTTTAATAACAGTACTTGTAAAGACTTTGTAGATGAATAATAGCAGTGGAAAGACTTGTTATTTCTTAAGGAATGACGATTGATACATCTTTACTTGGAATGTGGAAAGGCATCGGTTTTATTAAGTACAGGTCTGGATTACACTTTCTTGTTAGTGGAGGACCACTGAGCAGATAAGTATCTATGATCTGAAGAGGACATGATATTTTATTTGAGACTCTATTACAAGTAGTATGGAAAAATGTGTCCCTAGATGTTTCAGAGGCTCAACTAACCAGCAAAGAACATATCAACTGTTTTCATCAAGAAATAAAAAGACAGGGTAATGCTTTAAAGATAATTTTTTGAAAGTGTATACTTATTGGATAAGTTTAAAAACAAACAACAAAAAAACAATGAAGCCTTGGAAAGTTAAAGTTGTGCCTCTTAATACTGTAGACATGAAACCTTTGATTATCTGCTACCATGGAATTTGATTGAAAGTACCGTGGAACAGACAAAAACAATTGCCAAAGACCTGTTACGTGTCAAAAAGAACTTCATGAAACTGAATACTTCTTTCCATTATAGACATTTATAAAGGCAGTTAAATGTGGACTAGCTCGGTTTATCTACCCGGTCTTGTGCAAAGAGTTTGACACTGTCCTGTCTGACATCTTTCTCTCCAAAACGAAGAGACATCGATTTGATGGATGGACCACTCGGTGGATAAGGAATTGGCTAGATGGCTGCACTCAAATTGTTGCTGTCAGAGGCACAACGTCCAGGTGGAGACCAGTGATGTTCCTCAGGGGTCAATATGGGGCCCGGCACTATTTGACATCTTTGTTGGTGACATGGACAGTGGGATTGAGTGCGCCATCAGCAAATTTGCCAATGACACCAAGCTGTGTGGTGCAGTCAACACAATGAAGGAAAGCAATACCATCCAGAGAGACCTAGACAAGCTTGAGAGGTGGGCCCATGTGAACCTCATGAATTTCAGCAAGTCCAAGTACAAGGTCTTGCATCTGGGCTGGGGTAGTCCTAAGCACAAATAGAGGGTGAGTGCAGCCCTGCAGAGAAGGACTTGGGGTGTTGGTTGATGAAAAACTCAGCAAAAGCTGGCAATGTGCTCTTACAGCCCAGAAAACCAACTGCATTCTGGGCTGCATCAAAAGAAGCATGGAGTATTGTGTCCAGTTCTGGGCTCCTCAGAACAAGAGGGACATGGAACTACTGGAGCAAATTCAGAGCAGGGCTATTAAGATGGTTAGGGGACTGGAGCACCTGTCATACGAGGACAAGCTGAAAGAGCTGAGCCTGTTTAGCTTGGGAAAGAGAAGACTGGGGGGGGAATCTCATCAATGCGTATAAATACCTGAAGGGAGAGTGTCAAGAGGATGGAACCAGACTCTTTTCAGTTGTGCCCAATGACAGGACGAGAGGTAATGGGCACAAACTGAAGCACAGGAGGTTCTGTCTCGATATGAGAGGGCACTTCTTTACTGTGAGGGTGACGGAGCACTGGAACAGGTTGCCCAGAGAGGTTATGAAGTCTCCTTCTCTGGAGATATTCAAAACCCACCTGAATGGAACCCTATACACTGTGGTCTAGGTGATCCTGCTTGGCAGGGGGGTTGGACTTGATAATCTTCAGAGTTTTCTTCCAACCTCAGCCTATTTGTGAAATTTTGTGAAGGCACTATGTAACAAAACTCAAAAGGCACTTTTCATACTGATCTCCTTACTGCTTTTTCTTCTCTGGGTCTCAGCAAACCTGTCATGCTTGTTACAGCACTGTTCTAGGTGCTGCCTCTTGGAGAATGCAATATACTGTTGCATTAAATGGGAGGCTTTTGTTTGATAGGCAGAAGTAAGAAGCTCTTACTCAATCCCACACAGCAGCACAGTGCAGACACAACTGCTGTCATATTTTTACACTCTCTTTCCACCCATGAGGAAAGATTGGATTTGTTTGGTTTTGCTTTCACTTTCAAAGGAAAGAGAAGTGCAAACTGATTTCTGTGTTGTTTCAGTTATAATAGCACAGTGTGCAAAATTTCAGTCCCAGTGCTTTGTTCTTTCAACTCCTGTGTTTTTCTCGGGATGCAGAGAAAAAAAAGATGTTTGAGTGAAAAATTGTACTGTTATGCTTACTGATGTAAAATGTTTTGGTTTTCCCATTTATATCAATTTTAATTTAAGTTCTGGTTGGGCAATATTCATCTCCACCTTGAGGGAGTGACCTCTATATAATCAGTAAAGCTCTGATACAAACATTATCATGTCTTCCTTTCTGTGGCTCACATGGATTTGGTGTTGCAGAAATATTTATAGGCTACTTGAGAGAAAAGTGCTACAGAATAACGTTGTAGTAAGTGTAGACTTAAGACTTTACTTTTTATGCTTAAACAGTGCTGAGGAATAATATGATATCTGCACTGTATAAGGAATCAAACCAAGATGGTTTTTGTCTTAGATCATATATTCTGATTTTAAAGAACATACAGTCAATCAAGTTTCTATTCAATGGATGAGCTCCATTTAAAAGATAAAAAAGAAATTACCATCCAAGGATGGTTTGTGTTATTTAAAAACAAACAAAAAAATTAAATATATATATATATATATATATCCTTTAATTTAGAAAGAACCTTGAGAAACATATCTCTAATACAGTGAGAACAGAGAAACTGGAAAATACTAGGAGGAGGAGGAAACCTTTATGGAATCAGTAAAGCTGTTATTGTGTCTGACAGACATTTAAAAAGTAATATATAAAATTGGAAAAGGTCTATGAAGATGGTCTGAAGTCTGAATAATGGACTACATAGGAGAAGATTTAAGACCCTTCTACCATGGAGGATTTAAGTATCAATCCATCATTTAATCCAACAGGAGGTTAGCCCATAACTCGATCTCATTTTCAAAGTATCTATATAGGAAATATTTATGGATTTTAGTGGGGGACAAAAAAAAAAAGTATAAAGAGATGGAGAGAAGGAAGCTGGTGGGGGTGAATGCAAACTGAAAGTAAAGAACCGTATTATTAACAGTGAAGTGGTTTCTGTGCCACTTGAAACTATTAAATCAATGAAAGCTGTATTTTCAAGTGATACACAATAATTCAAATAGAAATTATAGTTTTACTGCAAAACCGCCAGTGTTATGCATTGCATAGGAACTAATTTCTCCTGTGTAGAATCAAAAAGCTTCAGATTCTATCTCAGTCTGTTCCACTGCCTGCAACTGAGATTTTTTTTTATTTTTATTTTTGTGTGTGTGTGTGCGAGATAACTGAGGAGACAGTATGCCACAGGGCAAAAATCCCACACATTTTTACCATGCACAGTGCTGTTTCTGAAGTCCATAAGCTAACACCATAGGTATGACACAGACACAAGGTACTTTGCTTTTTGCATGTTACCTAGTAGGCATGTCCCCATTTTAGATGAGGAAACTAGTCAAGATATATGAAATTATTATAGATACTAAAATATTCCATGGGTTTTACTCTCTTGAAACGGAGAGAACGTTAAGAATTAACTCACAGATCATACAAGCTTGGAGGTAAGATTATGGAAAATGTGCTCTGAACTTGATAACTCTGATTTACATAGTGGCAGCTTTGTATCCCACAACTTGTGTCCCTCCCAAGCTGTGTCTCTATTCACCACTAATGAACAGCTTATTGTTATGTCTTAGCCTTTTGAACAGCCTTAGACCCATGAATGGCCTCCAAGAGGGTTTATCATCAGTCCTTCATCCACAGTTAAGACTTTTTGGACGTTAAATCAGAAGCTGTTGTTTCTGATTTTTTCTTCCATCACTGTTACAGCAATAGCCGCCTTATCACCTGTCAGAGGCCTTCTGTTTATCAGTAGAGAGAGTAAAGAGCACAAAGCATATGTCTTGAGTGTATTTAAGAAGACTAAAATGCTGTTCTGTAACAGCTTTCTTCACTTACTTCTGTTATGGGCATTTTACATAAATACAGATCATTTAGACAATTAATCTCAAGTTAAAATAGATTTTTTTTTAATTCTGTTTCTGGATGCCTTATCTAATTATTCAAGTACTTATTAATATAAAAGAGAAATAAAATTTTCTGTAAGGCTATTTCAAAGATAAAGCATATAAAAAAGTCAGCATATCTCTTCCTATATAAAGTAATTATTTTCTAAAATTTAGTATTCCTAATCCTTTTTATGTGCTTGTAGTAGTTTTTTATTTTTGTAATTATTTAGACAAGAAGACTGTAAAATGTTCCAAACAAGTAAGAATTGCTGAATCACCATTAAAGTGTGTTGTTTTTAACTCCATAGATAATTTTAATTATATGTTGGAATGTAAAGGAATTAATATAATAAATAATAAATTAATACTGGATTTCTATCTGTCTGTGTCCTCAGATGTGCTTAGTGTTTCTTTAGCATTCCAAATCAGTAATAAAGATGTAAAAAATATTAACTATACTACTTAATTCCCTGTTCATTTGTACCTTGTTAATGAAAGTTTGTTTGTAAATTGATTTGAAATACGCAGTCGAAGGCCCAATTAGTCAAGTCAGTAGACTAGATCTTTACCTATAAACAAGAAGATAGAGAGTAGAAAGGAAGGACTGCCAGATAACAGTGGTCTCATGAGTGTACTATCACAGCTGTAAGTCAGGGAGCATTAGGAAGACCTTTCCTCCAATTAATAAAGGATAATTGTTGGAAACTGAAGTCCTACTGGCTGGTGAAGGAGCTAAACAAATGAGGCGTATTGCATTCCAAGATCCTTAAGCCTTGCAGGAGTCCTTAAGCCTTATGAAGTTCATGATTTTAAACAAGGTTTCTTTAGACCATAGCGTGTAAATAAAGGTACTTAATGCAGTACTAATACATTTCAAGGTTCATCCCCCCTCTCTCTTTTTCTCTCCCTCTCCATCTCTCCCCCCAGTTGGTTTGATGTCACATTTACTTTGTCTTTCTCTTCATTTAAAAAAAAAAAAAAAAGAAAAAAGAAAAAAAAAGTTTTATACAGAGCAAGATGATAAACAATTCTTCATTTTAGCAGATTCTTTGGCTTCCATAGTGACAAATGTTTCTGTTTCCTGCCAGCACATTGGCAAGGAATGACAAAAATTTTGCTGCCAATTTGTTCCAAGTCTAATCAAAATACTTAAAGTGAGTTTTACAGAGGACATCTTATGGAAGCTGTTTATCTTAACTCAGTGGAGAATCACATTATTTGCTGATATATAAGCTTTCCCTTGATAGCCATCAAGGAGCAAAGACACCTTTTTTTCCTCTACCATTTATCAGTTATCTATCTATGTTGTCTTTTTCAAAAATAGCTTTAGAAGAGAAAAAAGGAAGTGGCCCAAATCTCTCAGTTCTTCTTTGTTCTACTAGCAGCAACAGTTATATTAGTTTAGATTATTTTTACAAATATGTGTTGTACTTTCATTTATGTTAGGTTAGAACTAAGAACAAAGATTCATTTTAATGAATTATCCTGATATCATTTAGTAAGATTAATTTAGATCTTTCTATATTTACGTAATCCATGCATGTTAACTCTGTCGCCATGGGAATTCTTGGGAAGAAAGGTCAACATTTACTCTCACCTCTGTGGTTCAATTTGCTACTTTTTGTCATGGTAGACACCTAGGTGACACGAGGATTTTAAAGACAATCTTAGATTGGGATAATGCTACCTATCTTATCCCTCGCACTCAAAAAATAAGAAAAAAAAAAAAAGATGTTGCTAGTATCATGAATGCTGTGTGCTTTTCAACAGAGAGAAAAACATAAATAAGAGTAATTTAAGAAGAAAAACTCTTCTTTTGCTGAGGAAATTGAATCCTTCTTAATGGAATTTGAATAATATAATATTATAAATAAATTTGTTCTGAATTCCTCTTTGAAACAATGTTTGGACTTTTCAGAACATACACAATATGACATAGTGGCGCGAAACTTACAATGTCAGTTTACTTAACTTCAGTTAAAGAATTACTAGACACTTATAAAAGAATTCAAGGCTATAAGATTATTATTATTTTTTTATTTATTTTTATTTTTTATAGGAAGTAGTCATATAAATCTCACTCATTGGTATAGGATCAGGCTATACTAAAATGTATAGTAAATGGTATCCAATCTTACTACTTGTTCCTTGTTTTACTGTTTTACTTGCATCCTCTTGTTCTGTCATCCTCACTGTGAGTTTGTGAGTCACTAAAGCTTTTTAATGTGGATAATATGCTGTAAATTGGAAAAATTCTGGATAAAAGGATCATTATTGGTCCATGTCAGAGTCAAAAGATATCTGAACACATTTTAATTTACAATGTCAATGTAGCAAAGGCAATTTAGACTCAATGGATATTTGACTTGACTTTTTTCAATTGTATTTGCTGGAAGCAGAACACATCTAAAATCATTATTATTCAAAAAACCATGAAACATACCAACAGAATGCTTAGTGTATATTTATCTGCTTCACTGCAAACTACAGCAGCCCTGAACTAAAACAGGACTATTTATACACTGAGGACGAGTTCTTAGAAATGTTTGAGAGAATACCTAACGTAGAACATCCTTCTACGTGAATGCCCTTCCTTTCTCCCTCCTTTCCTTTTCCTTCTTTCTTCCTTCCTGCTTCCTTCCTACCTCACTTACTCCCTAGTATTGGTTTGCTGTAGCTGTTGAAATCAAGCCAAGAGAGAAATTACAGAGCTCCAGTGCTCCAGCACTATTGTGTTGCAGGTTGAAACAAAACAAACAAACAAACAAATTTGTACTTTATGAGTAGCTCTCAATAACTATTTTCTGTCTTCTAGTTTATATATCTGGTTGTGTCTGTAATTCTGGGGGATTAGCCTAAACCCAGCGTAGCAAATAATTAAAAACAGATGGAGTAGACCGATCAATTATAACACATAGTCCTTGTGAACTTAGAGTGATACAAAACCTAAATAATATTGTTTCCTATAAAACTTTTAAATATAAATGGGTGTGGTCTTAAGAATGATATTTACTTTTAGAGCACATGGAATGGGTCCTTATTGTATTTTACATTTTATAATGCATTCCTAAAACTCTGAATGTTTTAATCGTCCTCACGAAGGCTGAATATTTGAATTCCCATATGTCAGCTAGCTTTGACCTGTAAAATTGTACTTATTTGTCTAACTCCATGAAATGGCAAGCAAGATATGAGTTTCTAATACTGAACAAGGGTAGGTCCATTGTATAACTATAACAACTGAAGCATAACATAGTGCTGCTTATTCAAAGAATTTTACCTTGGTAGAAATTCCCATCATGGTAGATCCTTGAGTTAAAATCTTGAAACACAAAAAATTACAAGACTAACAAGATTTTCTAGGTGATAACAGCCACAGGTCTCTTCTGTTTCCTTCCTTTCCAAGCACATTTGTAAGCACTACTTTTCATAACATGATCCTGTAATAACAAACAGAAAAACTTTAAAAGTAGTACATTAAAATCTTTAAAAGTCAAGCTGTGCTTAAAACAAATAAATCATGGACTGCCTTTGGGCCGTGATTAAATAAATAAATACATAAATAGAAAAAATAAAAATAAAATAAAATCCCAATTTAGGAGAAGGATCCTTCCTGTAGGTATAATTTCAAGCACCAGGAAACATTGCCAGGTTGCTTTTTCCTGAAAAACCTATATTTCAGGGAAATATAGTTTTTGTGAATTCAGATCATTATGCAAGAAGTCATATTGCTATCACTTTTGTAACTACGGAAGTTTGGTGTTTTTCAATGTCACTTGCATTTTTTATCCCTCTAAACTTGCTAACAGCATGTGTATGGACAACTTTGCTGCTTTTCAGATTTATAATCTCTCTGCCTCTAGTACTGGAGATGCTGTTCCCAATTAGCAGTATTTTCTGCAGGATGTCAAGTAATAGAAATCGTAATTTTGAAGCAGCAGAATCTGGCACAGTGCTTTTCTGGTTTTCTTTCATCTGAACAATCTCTAGTGATTACTAAGCAAGAGATTCAGTAGATTTTGAAATTGTTAATCAACAACGAACTCATCTAAAACTGTGGCATACCTTAAGCTCTCTTGTGAAGCAGTCTTCACCTGTTGGTTTAGATATTTCAAAATTTACTCTAAAGAAGGAGGGGTGGTAATGAAGAATATAATCTTGATTCTGAAAGTAATGGGTAGGAGGACAGCAAGAAGAAAACAACTGTCCAAAGCAGCTGAAAAATGATGACTACCTTAACTACTAACAGTAGTACTGTTATACTACTAACAGTATAATTATCACTAGCTGTGTTTCAGACACAGTTTATTGCTTTGTATCCTGCCAAGAATAACCTTAGATGCATATTGTGATTTGCTTAATAAATACAATACTTGTGAAACGCAAGCTACCGTTTATCTGTAAACTCCAGCAACACAGCTATCTTTCATATACTCTAAAATTAAAATTGTTTCCTTAGCAATCCATCCATTTTCAGGTGGCTGTTTTTATTGTCACTGCTAATGTCCCATATAAACCCACCCAGAGAGCTTCTACAAAAAATGGCTAAAATATTACCTTTAGAATCATATGTATCATCAGGAAAAGATCATATAACTTATTATTTAGAAAAGTGATTTAAATCTTTCAGAATTCATTAGCATACATATAGAAGTAGATTTGTAAATAAAAACAGTGAGATTTTTAATTTCCATGTTACAAGCCTTTAAGCTTCATGAAAACTGTTTGGCATTAATAGGAATATTTTTCAAACATTTCTATTTCTTTGGATTTCTTCAAGGTTGGAGACACTGTTTCAATAGCCATTGGTAAATTATTACAGGTTTTTCATGTTTGAAAGCTCCGTTACAAGATGCTGGTGTCATTACACAAGGGATCTAGATAGATTACTGCTGGCTCATTAGTACATTGGCAATGGGCTGGTACTTTAATATGAAATAAGGGTGGTAATTTTTAGATAAGCAGATTTAGTTACATGGTTAAAATGGGTTTAGGTATCTGAAGACTCCTACAGGCAACCAGAGTTTAAGAAGTACCTTGGCATGTGGTTCTAAGAGATTTCAGTGGAATTAAGGACCAGATTAAATCAAGTATGTAATCTCAATCACCTTCATGAAGCTAGGCCAAGGTAGCTATGCACTTTAAAAAATATCACTATCCACTTACATACATCTTTAAGTGTTTAAACACCTTGTAGGCTTGGCCTTTAGTTACTGAGTCATAATTCAAAGGAAGAACTATCCAAGGTTTCCTTTCATTTGGAGATTACTTTTTAATCTGTATGTTAAAAAGCCATCCTCTAAAACACAACTTTACACACCTAAGTTTCTTCCCTTTGCAGCCCTATGAACCTCATCTGCCTACCACTGACCCATGAAATTGTACAAAAACAGTGTCTTTGAAGAGCTCTCACTTGTGCCTCTTGCCAATTTACTTCTTTCTTTTTCTCCCTTGTCAGAAGCCCCAAAGCCCACAATAGAAACCTTTGGTATTGAAAATTATATTCAAAAGGACTCTCTTAATTTTTAGTGGTAAATATTGTGTTCACTCGCTTGATGAGTGTTCATAGCAGATAGCCTTCTAATATCATCAGCCACTTCGGAGAACCCTCAGAACCCTGTGTGGAGATCACACACCAACAGGCTGATGCCTTTTTCTATTGATTAATGTTTGACTAGTTGTGGTGCAGTAGGTCCTAATAACTAGACCCAATATCAGAGTCCTACTTCACAAAATACTTGATATCATATAACGAAACAGTTTTTATCCAGAAGAGGTTATTTATTTTTCTTTTTTTTTTCTTTTTATTACAGATATGTTGTTGTTGTTATTGTTTTGTTTGTTTGTTTGTTTTGTTGTGGTTTGGCTAGGTTTGGTGGATTTTTTGAGGTGCGTGTTTTTCATTTGTTTGTTTGGTTTTGTTTGTTTTTTTGACCAGGAGTTTTGTTTAAATACACACTTACACCCTGTCCTCAGCAAGTGCTAGGAAGGAAAATCTTCACCCAAATGTTTCTTTATGGACTTCTTTGAAGCATTGTTGTGTTTGTCTGTTTGGAAGTGTATCAACCTCATGATTTTCCTATACAACAAGAAAAAACTCCGGTGATCAGGATAAATATGTAGTTTCTTTCTTAATATGCTGCTTTTAGGTACCTCGTACTCACAACTCACTGCGGGAAACTGAAGGTCTGAAAAGTACACAGCCTCAATCCTCTTTTCCAATGGATCACATGAACAGGACCCTCTATATAAACACTGAAATACCAGAAATGCCTCTGCTGAAGGAGCTTATCCATCCTGAGTTTTACAGTGTCTGTCTGCCTGGTTTGTCAAAGAGATTTGCAGATAGAAGGAAAACAGAACTATTTTGATGCCAGGTTTCTCAAAACAGCAGTCAAAACAGTAAAGATATTTGTGAAATGAATCAGAATATAAAAGGTTCCTAACTTTTCCATTTTTACTTTTCTTCCTTGTCTTTCCTAGTTCTTCGGCAAATCTCTGTCTCCTGAGCAGATCAAGTGTCAGATTCCTCAGTGTACATGAGAGGAAAATCTGAAATTTTCCACAGAGAAGAGAGTTTCTTCAGCCTGCAAATTGTATGTATGTGATACAGTTGGCTTCTCCATCACTGTGACTTTGAGAGAAGCCTGATATTTTCAGTTTTTTGCTTCTTTGTTTGTTTGTTGTACAATGCAGCTCTTGCCAGAGGTCTCTATTTTCCCTAATTAGCAGAGAGGAAAACTTTCAGGATAGCCCAGAACAGTCTAAATCTGTGAAGGGAATGTCAACTGTGTCTGAGAAAGGGGAAAGTATTAGGAGGAGATAAAGAAGTTCACTGAGGAAACACTCATTTTTGTCATTCAGGATTGTCTGCTTAAAAAATATTAGCCTGCACTGTGGTTGTACACAGTGGGGTGTTTTGTAATTGTATTGAGCTGAAACCAGAGCCAAAAGAGGTGTCTGGAGCTCATGAAAAAATAAGTGGCTTTGACTTAAAAAGTAAGGAGAAGGACTTGAAACTCCATGGCTTCAGAGAGGTGATGAGTGATTGTTCTCTTGTGAGAACATGTAAGTTGGTTTATTTAGACTCAGAGCGTGTGAACCAGGAGAGGCACAAACAACATAAAAGTCGGGAAGTTGCCTGGCTGATGGCCTGTCCCTCTATTCAGAATAAAAAGGCACAACAATCATGCTCCACTCCCTAACAGCTGATGAGTGAAGGATTTCAGGTGAAGGAACTCAGGTGAAGACACATGGGAATCATCTAAATCCCTAACAAATATATTGATTAGTCTCATGCATTATGACATCATATTGTGAACAGTAGTTTGAAAATACAACCTTCTTCTGTGATTCTTTCTAATTTCCACAAGTAACATACTTTAATAAATATTCATAGATTAATGTTCATATGCAAAAATATTTTCTGTAAATATTTTCCCATGTATTTTTCTATTTTGGGCCTAAGAAATGCACTCACCATTAAATAATCTTTTAAGTATTGTAGTTAAAATTATAGCTACACATATAATTCATCTGAATAATGTTTACTATCTAGTGGCATAAGACTAATCAGTGAGGTCAGGACGAAAGTGACTTTCAAAAGGGATAAAAACGATGGTGTGATTGAGTCCTTTTTCTACTTTATGTTGATTAGAATATTCAAGAGTCACAGCTAGAAAACTAAAGGCAAAACACAACGTTTGTCATCCATTATGAACGAGGTGTTTTTTTCTTCCTTTTTTTTTTTTTCTTTAACACTCTTGAAAGAAAAGTGGACCATTCATTGAAAATAACAGGACTAGAATCTAGGACACAGTAATTACTGTGCTGAAAGAGCACTGAGGTGGATGAAATGCTTTGCCTCCATGTAAGCAAGTAGTGAAAGGACAAACAGAAACAAATGTCTGGGTAGAGGCAAGGTCTGAATAAGCTCCAAAGTTTCTCAGTTCTATAAATATCTTTGAAGAAAACTTGATCTTTGTTCACAAAAACAATTAATTTTAATGCTGCTTACTACAGATGTTCTACATTTTTTATACATTCTCTTTGTAGAAATTAAAATAAATGTGGATATAAAGCTGTAGATCCTGGTGAAGCAGAGATATTTTTGTGATTAAAATATATATCTATTGTCTGTGAAAATTTTTCCAATCATCTGGAGTGCTTTCTCATCCACAGATCTACTAAGTCAAAGCACACTTGCTCAATATTAGCACTATTGGCTATCTTGGTCTAATACAAGGATTTTTAGCATGAAAAGAAAAAAAAAATCAGTTTTAATATATGGTCTGTATTCACTTCTATTAAGATTCCTCTGATTTTATTGTTAAGAATGCATACAAAGAGATTATGATGTAGAGACATTTACAGAATGTTTACAAGCTAAAACTGCTACCTGTGAAATCAAACCCCACTCATATAGCAAATTATAATTGATACTGGCATAATTCATTTATTTTAGGCTACAACAAAGGATTACATTCAGTTCTCTCAACTGCTGTGACTACTGCACAGAGGCATACTTTGCTGAGTATTTACCTAAACTTCCAACGGCTTGTTCTTTTCCTATGGAATAATTTGGAGTTCTATTTGTCATCAAGTTTACTGCATATAATATCTTCTAAACATTTAGTCTCATTGTAGAGTTTTCCATGACAATGAATCTGAAAATGCTGATAGCCTGCTACAGTATATTGACTTTTTAAGTGTTCTGTATTATAACTGTAGTTACTTTCCAGTTCAGTGTATGTCACTGTAAGTATACACAGAGCAGTAAGGATGTACAGCAGTGCAAATACCTAAGTGGAATATATAATCAAAACAAAGATTTTCTTTGAAGGTATCATGTATTAAGCACTGGGGAGGTACCAATTGGTCAGGCTTAATATTTTGCTTCAGATTCATAAATAGTGGAGCTGAAATTGCACTGTGCATGCATATCATGGCTTTGGCTAGAACAGAGATAATGTTCTTCATAGAGGTTAATATGATGCTGAGTTTGGCATTTTTCATGAAAACAGTAGTGATAACACTTTTAGTTGATTTTAGTTGTTGCAGTGCAGTGCTTACACTAAGTCAAGGACTTTTCTGCTCCTCTTGCTGCCCTGCCGGTGAGGAGCCTGGGAGTGCAACGGGAGCTGGGGGGGTTGGACAGCCAGGACAGCTGGCCCAGATGGACCAAAGGGATGTCCCACACCATGTGGCGTCATGTTCAGCAACAACAGCTGAGGTAAGAAAAAGAGGGTGGGGGGCAGGGTTAGGGGTTGGGGGTGGCATTCAGAGTGATGGTGTTTGTCTTCCCAAGAAGCCATTCCACGTGCTGAGCCCTGCTTTCCTGGAAGTGGCTGAACACCTGCCTGCTGTGGGAAGTGGTGAATGGGTTCCTGGTTTGGCTTTGCTTGTGTACACAGCTTTTACTTTGCCTGGTGAACTGTCCTTATCTCAACCTACAAGTTCTCGCACTTTCACCTCTCCGATTCTCTCCCCCATGCCACCTGAGGAGAGTGAGCAACCGGCTGTGTGGGTCTGAGCTGCCCACCGGAGTCAAACCTCAACAATGCACGTGTGTATCTGCACTTCACGGGAAACACACACTTACAAACTGTGAAGACTTCAGAATTGTGTTTTATTATGCAGCTATCCTTTCAGCTAGCAAACTGCAGCAGCGCAGGGGGGCCTTTCAGTCCAACAAAATGCAACCCCTTTTTCCTCAGAAATTCTCTTCTTTAGTCAATGACTACACCATATTGCACAGAAGCAACATACCTTACTGCAGTACAGCTGTGCCTGCAGTTTTCCTCTGCTGGCCACCATCCCCAAGATATCTGTGTTACACTAGGGAAAATAGCAGGCAGTATCCAGTCTGGGAAAAATATTTGTTCTGCTTAAAGGAACTTCAGTAACTGTTGAGAGCTAGGCACTACCTTGCTGGCTTGCCCACAAGCTAGTGACACATAAATCATTTTAGTCCCTGGCACACCAGAAGATCATAGCAAGGAAAGATCAAGCTATCCTTTTTATTTGTGGATAGGTCCCTTATATTTTGAATTAGAAGTGGATGCTGAGAGCCTGATGGGACGGAAAACATTCAGACTTTTGGACAATTACCAGTTCCTTGAAAAATATGATGGAAGATGAAGCTAGATAGGCATCTTGGAGGACATTTGCTACATAAGCACCAGCTGTTCCATATTAGAATTAAAAGATTTAGGGCTTTAAATAGACTTCAATAATTGCTCTAACTAACTTTTTATAATGATGTTTACATCTGTCATTATTAGAAGTACCAAAATTTACTTTTTCCCAGGGAACTCATTAAAAATTGTTTCATTTTGTTTTGTTTTCTCTGTCATTTATATTTAACAAGAATGTTTAAAGAAAAAAATCTCCCTTCCTTATCTTGGGGAAGAAATAGACTTTCTGTAATCAGACATTCATCAGAATCACTAGCTTCATTGTTTATTTGTTAGTTTACAAGGCCTTGCATTAATTGGAAAAAGATAAATAATAGTTTTAATTACATTTTATAAGTTCTACTAATAGTTTCCACACAAATTAATAATGACAGAGAAAAGGTTTCTGACATGTAAGGGGGGGGGGGGGGTAGGAGGAAGTAATAAAATACATGAAAACAAGAAAAATCTTATTACTTTCAACATGAGGGCATTTCGTTTTCAAAAAGTACGACTTCTGACCTTCATCCCGAAACAAGCCAGAAGGAGGCTGAGTCTGATTATGTTCTTATTTAAGCAGCTTTATTCTTTTGGCACACGAAACTTTGTATTTTCTGTCTTCTTGAATGCAAAGGAGTGGAAGACTCAAGACACATTTCTGTTTCAAATAATATTAGAATCCCAGCTTTTCCCATTAGTATACACACTTGAAACTACTAAGTACTTCAGACAGAATAAAGAAATATCTTCTGGCCATATTAGCATTGTTAGTATTTAATCTATTTATGTATTATTTTATTTGAAAGTCTGATGTATTTCCTAGTAATATTATTGGTTTATTGAAGTGTAAAAAATTAACATTAGTTTTTTGTTGTTGTTTTGTTTTTTTTCTCATGACACGCAAGGTCACAGCTATTGTGATTTGGAGACACACTTCACTCCGATGTCAGATTATCAGTGTCACAAACACCCATACACAACCAGAACCTAACATTAGCAAGCTGACTGTAAAATTATCGTTCATAGCTATTCTTGATAACCAAAACCAAGCAGAATATAAAGGAAGAATAGGAAATTCATGTAAAGTGCAATGTGATCACAGAAAATCTCCTGAAGGTATTTTACTGAGCTTTTATCTAGTCTGAGACAGAAGATACTATAAAGTAAAAACATTTTTTTCTTTCCTTCCTGCTCCCAGTCATAACTGCATGGAATTAAATTCTCTATAAAAGACCAGATTTTGCCAGCAAAGTGTACAGAGAAAGGAGAAAAGACTCCTTGGGAAACAAACAAATAAACAAAAACACCTGCATTTTCTGGTAATTAAAGAGTCATCTAAGCTGAAGATTTTGTTCTGTGATGCTCTTTAATGCTCTTATTATTTTACTCTTCCATCTGATACTTCTAAACAAATCTTTGTCCACCTTTTCTTTCAGAAGACCTTTACCAGGTTTTCTCTTCTCTCTGTTGCCATTCAGCCTGGTACCTGAATCTCTCTGACACTGAAGCATCCAGAAACAAAGATAAGATTCCTGATGATTTAGGAATTAGGATTTATATGGTACTGTTACAATTATTTTTTGGCTACATTTCACTGTGCATAATGACCATGATGATGATGTTGGGGGAAAAATAAAAAATTTTAAAAATCCATTCCTTATATTTAATCTGCTGTAGATGTGCATAACACAAGTGTATGCTAATTGTATTTGTTTTCTAGGTATAGTAAGAATATACAGTGGATGTCCATGTTGTGCTGCAGTTTTGCAGTTTTTTAAAGAATTCTGTTTTCAGGATGCTCCTTCACAGATGTTCTCTAACTTATAGTTCTCACATTCAGCACTAAAGTATGTAATTTTTGTGGAAGTGCATATTAAAGTTTGTGCAAACGGATATTATGTTCCCCGTGTTTCCATATTTCTGTCTCCTCTTATTTATGCTAGAACGGCAACAGAGACACAACCTTGCTTTCTGGATTTGGTCTCATTTATATACATTCAGTCTGGTGAAACAGCAAAGCTAATGTTAGCATTTATCAGAATTTTTCAGCTGCCTTGGAGATCTGTTAATTAGATCTCTTCTAGGCTGAGTGGAAAGTTTGCGCATGATCAATAATACGAACAGTGGTAGTTTATATTGTCTCTTTTTATTTTCCATAACAGTTCATTTAACAACTGAAGGTGATCTGCTGGGGAAAATCTTGATTAATGGTATCTCTGTTCTGCTAGAAAAGTGGAGCACGGTCCAGCATAGAATGAACTGCTTAAGAAAAAAAGGCAGGAAGGCAGGAAGGCAGGCAGAAAGGAAGGAAGGAAGGAAGGAAGGAAGGAAGGAAGGAAGGAAGGAAGGAAGGAAGGAAGGAAGGAAGGAAGGAAGGAAGGAAGGAAGGAAAAGATAAACAAAGAAAAAGATAATACACTATGAAACTCTGGAGTTGATTTTATTTGGAGAAGCTAATGTGTGCCATGTTCTTAAAGAACATTATAGATTGAAAGAGAGAAAGAGAGAGAGAGAGAGAAAGAGAGAGAGAGAGATGTAGATAATATATTACATATATATTACATACATTTATATATACATCCTTAGTAGTGGGACTCATGCTTCGTGCCTCTTACCTCTCAGCTACTTACTCCAGTTCTCAGGAAGGCTGGCAGTAGGAAAGGGTAGGGAGGTGAAGATTTATGCTAAATTTGCTCCAAAGCCAATGCTCAAGAAGTTGAAGGGATTTAACAGAGAAGCTGATGCAGTCAATTGTTCATTTGAAAATTGAGCTCTGACCCCCAGAGAAATAAGTGTCTTTTTAAGTATGTTTGCAGTGACTGATGGATCAGTGGTCCATACCCCAAGCATGAATCTTGTGTTTTCCATTACATTTCTTTTGTTCTTCATTCTAGTTATCTTATCTCTAAGACTTTCAACTTACTGGCTGAAGTAACAACTGATATGCAAACTAATTTGCTTATACTAGTGGAGGAAGTATTTGTTTACTCTGTTCATGCACATCCTGAAGCCTAAGTTGGTTTGACTTGCTGAACATGGCATTTGAATACTGGAAAGAGTAAAGCATCTGTAAATGTAAATCAAGAAATCTTATAGACTTGTCAGGAGGGAGGGGCTGTGTGATCTAGTAATTTACCTGGATCTGTGATAATTGTAGTCAGTGATAATGTTGTTCTAGCATAGCCTGAAGTCTCACTTCCAGATGACTGACCAAAGATGACATGTCTTTTGCTCCCCCTTTATTGTGTTTGCTAAATTCTGCAATTCTGCAATTTTGGGAGAAATATCTACAGTTTGGCTGTTTTGTGTGTCCATCCCTTACCCCAGGTAAGATGACTGAGGTATATTACCTGTGATCAGTTTTTCCTAGTGCCAATGACTTACGATGCTATGAAATCGTGAGGGGTCTGGAGAACAAGTCTTACGAGGAGCAGCTGAGGGAGCTGGGGTTGTTCAGCCTGGAGAAGAGGAGGCTCAGGGGCGACCTCATCGCTCTCTACAGTTACCTTAAAGGAGGCTGTAGAGAGGTGGGGGTTGGTCTATTCTCCCATGTGCCTGGTGACAGGACGAGGGGGAATGGGCGAAAGTTGCGACAGGGGAGTTTGGGTGTTAGGAAGTTAGTTGGGAGTTTGGGATGTTAGGAAGTACTTCTTTACTGAAAGGGTTATTAAGCATTGGAGCGGGCTGCCCAGGGAGGTGGTGGAGTCACCATCCCTGGAGGTCTTTAAAAGACGTTTAGATGTAGAGCTTAGCGATATGGTTTAGTGGAGTACTTAGTGTTAGGTCGGAGGTTGGACTCGATGATCTTGAGGTCTCTTCCAACCTAGAAATCTGTGATACTGTGATACTGTGTGAAAATGGACTTCCTTAGAAGAATGTAGAATGTATATAATGTGTCAAGATGCTACTTTTTCAAATGAATTTATACGTCTGCTTCATTAACATGTTTCTAAGGAGTCCCACTGATTCTACAAAGAAGTCCTTGACATGATTGCAAACGTATTTTCTCCAGAATGGTGGAGGGATCAGGCTCACTTGAAGTCTCTTTCCTATTACCTGTAGTGTGCATACATATATACTCTCTAAATATGAAATATCTAATTATTTATTTATGTTAATTTAAATAATTAATTTTTGCTATATCACATATAACCAGTCAAAGCTGTGAGGACAAACCCTAATTAACAGTGAAGTCTGAACACAAATGTTACCTACATTCTCTTGCCCCTCTCTCTTAGTGTTATGCTGGAATGGTCTTTCTGCACAAACAAACATACCAGTTTTTCTAGCTAGAACACAAAATGTGCAAGGTGAAACAGAGCAACACGTAGATTCTACCTGGTATAGTTCTGAGAACTGTGCTGTTCAATGTAGGAACTCCTATGTTAACTTTAACAGATACCAGCCTTGTTGAGGCAGAGTAGCATTGTCATCATGACATCGATACACACTGAGACACCCTCTCCTGGATATGTCCTCAAACTCCCTTGGAAATTTTTACTTAATTGGTTCCCTGGGAGTTGCTTGTAGCTTACAAGTTACAAGGAAGTAACTCGCTAGCTTTCCTTTATGGTAAATATCTCTGCTACGTATTTGCAGCCATCCACTTAGCCAGTGGCAAAGGTTAAATGCCTTTTTATGACTAACTTCATTATGACTAGTCAGTGAAAATAAGCAGCTCTGCTGTCCTTTAAGTCTGACTTTGCAGTGTGGGAGCAGTGTTCAGCTCAGTGCAGAGAAGGAAAGCTGCTATCGTAGATTTTCAGTGAAGTCCCTGCTAGCATTTTTGACACCATACCTGTGCCTGTCAGCAAGCACAACTACAGTGATGAGTCTTGCTGTGGTCTAGTTAAGGCTGACCTTTCTGAGCAAATCAAAGGCTGAATGATGTTGACAGCTGTAAACACAACATTAGTCAGATGACCTTTGCAAGGAAAAAATGTGAGGTCAAACTGAGGTCAACTGATGTCAATGCTACAACCTACCTTTGACTTGTATGAACAAAAATTATTCTTCTAGCAGCAACAACAACAAAAAAAAAGTCTCTTGAATTTTGTGTCAGACAGGAAAGGCCACAGTCAGTGGACAGTATATGAGAAGCAGTCCCAGCTAAGACACAACTGTTCAAAATCATCTCACCATTTCTTTAACTCCATGCTTAAATAGCAGAAAGAACAAAAAGATTTTCATTGTATAATATACCTACAATGCACTTATCATCAGACCATCATTTTTTGCTTAAAATTATGCAAACCTACAGTGCAACCAATGCTAGCATTGACACAAACACTAGGAGCTGCATCCTTTTCACACCAAATCCTATCTTTCTTTACGTTAAACTGGTAACAGATGAAGCCTTAGAAGCACATAAGAGCCTTGGAGATGTTGATCAATCTTTGAGGACTGTTAAACCCATTTTTCTTTTAAATTATTCCAGAGAGCTTGTTTTTCACAAAGCTGAATGCAACACTGCCTTTGCTTTTGCCACACTCACTTCCAAATCTAGTTTGTACAAAACAGCAAAAATAGATGAAGGAGCATGCACTGAGGTATTCTGAGAAGACACCAGCTGTCTTGTGTTTTTGCACTTACTTTTTTACTGTCTGGTCCATTTTTCCTCTGTATTAACACCATATCATTTCCCCCTTAGCTCAGCACTGGCTATATAGCAACACTGTATATTGTCTGAGGGCTTAAGTGTACTAATAATTTACAATTGATATGCCAGGGTTTAGTAATGAGTTCTGCTCAGTGGCATCTCAATTACTTGTGGTTTGATTTTATAGGGCTTCAATAATAGCAGGTTGGATTTCTTAGGTACAGCAGTTTGCCCCTGTGGGTGGTGTTGATCTCACCCAATTTCAGCTATGTGAAAGGAAGTTAACTAGGTGGATATATTCCCGGTTGCATCACTGGTAAACATTATATTCAAGATCCTAGTCATCCCAGCCTGAGATAAAACTGTTATTGGAGGTGCTAATCTTAGTGATTATCTCCAGACACCAACACAAAATCTCAAGCTTTGGTATGGCTGAGAGTATCTTGTGACCCTGGACATGGTCCAGAACAGCCACAGCTACAGGTCTGCAGTGCCTCTGCAAATCAACATTAAGATGTACATCCTTCAACCTCTTTTCAGAAATTATACTCCATCAGAAAGTTTGTCTGACAATTTCTCCTCCTGATGCACCTATCTTAAAGTAGCATATGACAGTTTAAGCAACATTCAACTTCAGGTTTTTGGCAATTATAAAATAAAAGCAATTTTTTTTTTAAAAAAAAGAGTCTGATAAATCTTCTCTCAGAGCACAGAATAAGGGCAAAATCAGATTTGCCCAGTTACGGTCTCATTTCTGTAACATCAGTGATTGCTTGGTGTCAAGAAACAATAAAAAGTGGCAAAGAGACAGTGAAAAAGAAAGGTTTGCTATACGGTGTCCACAATAATACAGTACTGCTTCAGTTGATTTATAAAATTGTACTTACAGACAGAGAAAAGACTGAGTGGGAGATCCTTTATTTCTGTCAGTATAAAAAAGAGCTGTATTAATATAAAAAGAAAGAAAAACACATTCAGCAAGATGTAGTGGAAAATTTTATGAAAATGTTTCCATTTTTACAAGATTTTATTTTAAAACACTAGTGACAACTGACAAGTAAAATATTTTTAGATTAGCAAATATGTTTTCCAGAAGATTAAAAGGAAAAAGTAAATGAATACCCAGAGGAGATTTCAGCTACAGACAAGGAAAAAATATCAACCAGTGAAGTCTTACATATGCACCTTGGAATAAAAGCAGAGCAATAAAGACAAGTTAGGAGTAGTTTCTAGTCATAACATATGTAGAGAGGAGACCTTTCAGTTGGTTCAATAGAAAGAACAATGATTTATTTGGGCTTACTCTCTCAACATGTTGGGTACGGACATATGTCCTTCCAAGAAAACTTTCTGCTTAAACTCCATTTGCTCTGGATAGATATTTTAAGTCAACATATGTTACACCAAAACACGGTTTAAAAAAAAAAAAAAAAAAAAAAAGGAGAGCAGTCACGTATAGATGTAATGTTAGCTTACACACAAATGCCTGACAAATGGTATTGAAAATTAATAAATGCAGAAATTAGATTCTTCCAATATAATTTTGGTCATTTATTTGAAAATAAATGAAAAAAGTTTTGCTAAATTGTGGTTTTTCTGTGTCTGGAAAAGACAGTTCTGGAAATAGAATCAAGGAAGTGATTTGCACTGTTTGGCACATCTGAAGCACTGTGGTGCTGAGAAGGGACTTGCAGAGAAGTATGTGTATAACCCTGGAGTGGGTTAGCCTACCTGTGATCTGCACAAAGTGTGTGGAGGGTGGGTCTGCACTAGGACAGTGGATTATTATGCATTGTGCAACTTTTATATTCATGAAAAAATAAATAAAAAATGTAAGACGCTACAGAGCATCTATCCACCATGGCATGAATCTATGCAGATGTATCAAAGCAGCCTGACTTCATGAGCTCACTGCCTCATGTCTGCAAACTAACTCTGGTGGGAAGCACAGTGGATTAACATGGACAGAGCTCCCTGGTCCAATGTAACTGGAATTCTCCCAACATACAGCTTGCCATGAGCATCTTTTTGTGACTGTTTCAAAAATCTATACCCTAGAAATACTGGAAAGTCATAACTGGTGGAAGAGATGACACCGTATGTTCAGATGAAGTTTCTTGTGCAATGAGACACCACATCAAGAGCATCAGTCTTGACAGCACAACAAACATGCTAACAGGAGTAGGACACCACACAACAACATTTCTCAATATTATGATTTATTTAGGAACACATACTTCCACTAAGTTGCTTTTTTCTATTTACTGTTGAGCTATTTTTCTGTTGGAACTGGTTTAGAAATCGTATACTTACTATGAAATCAGCAGACAGAAGGTCATTGCCTCTTGCAAAAACTTGTAATGTAAATGACCCTCTTAACTGACTTTTCCCTTGATGCTGACAGCTAACATGGTACAGACCAAACTAATAGAAAACAACCTCTATGATATACCACATGCAACTGTAGCAACTGACATTTCAGACAAAATTTTTTTTTTTTTTGATAATCAGACAATTTGTAATTTTGATGGAATGTCTCCTTTCATAGAATAATAGAATGGCTTGGTTTGGAAGGGACCTTAAAATCACCTAACTCCACCCACCCTGCCACAGACAGAGATGCCACCCACTACTAGATCAGGTTGGCGAAGTCCCCATCAAGCCTGACCTTGAACACTTCCAGGGATGGAACATCCACAGCTTCTTTTTGGGGTATCCACAACTTCTCTTTCCTACCAGCTCTCTTGCAAATGATCCTCTACTACAACTGATCCATCATCTGTTGTCACTCAAATATGCTTTTCTTTAGATTTTACTAGGATTTCCTTCAAAATTTAAGCCTGCATAATAAGGTTGGGGGACAAATATAAAATTATTTACCTAAAACATATTCCCCCCCTTAGTCACTTTTCTATATTAAATACAGTTGTTATTTACCAATGAAGGAAATAATCTGAATGACCCATTTATTTTTATCTAGAATACTACCTGGCATAACCTCAGTTATCTTTCAGAACAATCTGGTAATGTTTCTTTCATCTTCCTATTTTTTGTGCTTGAAGTATGAAGATGCCGAACTGGAGCATAGGGCAGGTATTAAGACCCATCTTGACACTCCTAGCAGACAGACAGGTGTTCCAGTAATTCCGTAATCTCCACTGTTGTAACACCACCTCCTCTTCCCTCCTCCCCCCCCCCCAAAAAAAAAAATATGTTTTTTAGCACTCAAATATTGTGAGAAATAGTTTAATGGGCCTCTCCAACAAACATCTTCCTCGTAACTCTTATTATAACCCATTGACTAAGCTGGAAGAAAAAAATTAACAGAATTATCAAACCCCACAGAAGTTGTCAAGCTCTATTTTGATTTTCATCTCTGCATTTTACTGAAGTACTTCCCTTGAAAGCCAGGTCACTTCCCTGGTCATTTCATTGAAAGAGATCACCAACAGCTGCTTGATTGAGATTTGTTTTTCTTGGTCCCCAAAATTAACTGTCCTGTGCTATTCTTTGGAGATGCAAGAAACTCTAGGCTGTAGATTCTTTATAGCCCCTCTACCTGTCTGCGTGAGATATTCAGTTTATGTTATCAGCAGGTGGGAAAGTCATGAAATATAAGCTTTACTTGTGGGTTTTCCCCACGTACTTCTGTAGCATCAGCCCTCAGGTTACTTCAGATCTCTAAATCATCTATGTCATCATCAGGGTGACATCAATCTCTTCCCTCTAGACTCACCTCCTGTTTGCGTTCCTTTCCTTCAGAAGCTCAATGCCCCAAGATGTTGAACTGCAGCTCACAAGAAAGAACAGAGAACAAGACAGCTTATCTTGTTTCTCAAATTGCACTGTATAAAAGCTTAAAAAGTCACTGGAGAGTGGTTCTTGGTAGTGCTCCTGACCTTCAAAATATACAGCTTTTTCTTAAGCCTGCAAAGTCACCGAATGCCTCTGCAGTAAATTCTTACTAAATCTTAATTACAGCTCTCCTTTTCTTTCAGGGTTATTGGTCTGGAGACCTTGAAAGCCAGCAAGGCATATCTACTTAAAATGTTAGCTTTTTTAGAAGACAGAATGCTTTGCAGTGCTTATTGATGCTCTGCTCTGACACTATGTAAAGCGCCTATTTATTGCAAAGTCATGTAACATATGTAACATAAAATAAGTCACCATCTATATTTGTCAGGCCATATGGTTAATTGTCTCACTTCAAGGCCAATATATGGATAGAGTGAGATCATTTGTACCTGATTTTTAGGTTATTACCTGCAAGTTGAATGACCATCCTAAAGACAAAGCGTATGCTGGACTTTCAAGCAGCATCACCCTTGCCATCATAGGTTCATTTTGGCAATAAGAAAGTTAAAATTTTTCATGTTCTTTTTGGCTGTTTGCATGAATGTGCGAAAGTCTGTGTTAGTAGAAATATCTCTTCTAGTTCTGAGTTTGTGAGGAAAAATGAGCTAGATGATCAGCTTTGTGTTTTGGCCATGTGAACTTATGTCATTGTCTGTACGTTTATCTATTTATCTACCTATTTTTTTTATGCTTTTATCTATAGATACATAGATAGCTAGAGATAGGTAAGTAGACAGATAGATATGTACACAGATATACACACAGATTCTCCCATATGTATGGCTTTCATGGCATCAGAAAGATCTCTCAATCTGTCTGTCTATCTATCAATATAGAAAGCATTGTAGAAAACATACCAGGACCTTGGTTCTGAAGCACAGACAGGAAGTTTGGTAAGGGTCAGGTTCTTTCTCTGAACATCACCCTCAGGAGTCTTAAGACTAAATGAATCTGAGCCTTTCACTCTCTCATCGTCACCAGGGTGCCACAAGACATCATTTGAAACCATATAGTGGTAGAGGACTGAGAAAATTTCTCCTCCCTCACTCTTAAAATTTTAAATGTAGTGGTGAAGAGGAAAGAGTGTTCAACCTGTAGAAAGCAGATTAAAAACATGCCTTCCAGAAGCCATGTTCTGAGGGGAGACATGTGCTTTCTGGACTTCAAAAAAGGGTTGTAATGTTATTCTACTTCCAATGTTGCAGTCATGAGTGGCAATTAATCACCTTTCGTTTATTTCTGTAAGATGTGCTATGGCAAGGAGGGTAAGAATGATGGGAAAGGCAGGGAGAAATTGAAGGCTTACTTTCTAAGACTGAGAATGATCACAATTTTTGCTCAAGTTCATTGTAATAGTAGGAAAAAAAATTAACTTTATTATGAAAGATACTTCTGAAGAACAGATATAGAATAAATTGGTGGTCCAAAGAAGTGATTAAAACTCATTCTTTTCATTTTGAGTCTAGCTTAACCAGTTATTGATTACATCATCACAAATTTCTTTGTTTCATTCTTAAGCAGATGACTGCCTTTTCCTTAAAATCCCCCTAAAAAAAAAAAAAAAAAGAAAAAAGAAAAAAAACACCTTAGTTTGGACTAGATAAGAAGGGGAAATACCAAATACACAGTGGTTTCAGGGAGAAACAAAATAAAATATCAAATACTACAAATAAGTCATCATTTTATAAATTTACCCCATGATGCTTTTCTAAAACCCAAAAGTCTGCTGACAACAGAACAACATAAATAGATAGACATATAGCCTCCAAATGCACTTTCCCTGGTGCACTGTGTATAGAGAAGCCAGGTTTTCACGGTGTGCATCATACATAGCACAGTCTCTCAAGCAGTAAAAGCAGAACTGTGCCCATCACTTTTGGTGCCACAAAATCTCCAGCATAAAGATGGAGCGAAAAGGTGATTTTTCATAGGTTAGATAGCAGACTCAGGATGTCCAAGAGTAAATGTGGGAAGACAACTGATTTTCTTTATTGAACAGCTTAGAAAACTGTCTAACAGCAACTTTTTTTTTTTTCCAGACATATTTTTTTTTCTTTTGCTTCATTTATAGTATCTTCAAAAACTGTTCATGGACAGCTAATATGATAAAGAAATTCTGTTTTCAAAAAATAACAATGAGTCTTCCTTGGCTTTATATACAGATAAGTTCAAGTATACAGATAAGTATATCTTATATATAGATAAGATCTAAGTTTGCTATTGCTTTGTTCTCATGCAAAATGGGCTTTGTAAATCTGAACTTAGGTGATAAGGGGTGGTTAGACACACATGACTTAAGCTAGTGGACCTCAGAGAGTGAATGGATAAATGTAATTTATTGTTTGTAAAGCTAATTAATATTTAATGTAATGTAAATCATAGACAAGACTAGAGAAAAAAGGTAAAAGAATGGAAGAACAAACTTATTTTTATACAGTATTCAACTTTCCATCTAGAGACGGAAGACTTCTGGGACTGCAGTTCTCTAAAAAGAAGACAGACATATCACCTGATGAGCCCAAAAGAACATTTGGTCTGAAACAGCCAGTCCTCAGTTAAGCTTACAGAAACTAAGAGCAGGGTCAAAAGCCACTGCCCACCAGTAAGCCTAACAAGAAGTGTATTTCAGCCCTTTAGGTTTTGCACATATTTGGATTTTCCTTGTGAGAAATAAGTATCATGCTTGTTTTATAGACAAGTAAACTACCTGCTCAAAAACCTAAGCGTCAGAGGTGTCCAAAGCTTTCATACATCTGATTCTGCCTGTATCCCCACAGGTGTAAACTGGACTGCTCTACACCATTACTGATGTCATCATTAAAGAGAAGCCCCTAAACTGGAATACAACTAGAACTTCAAAAGTTTGTTGGTGGTGGTGGTGGGTTTTTTTTATTATGTTTTAGACTTCAGATACATCCCATGAATATTTCCATTACGATTTTCCCTATTCTCATAGTAAGAAATAGATTTCAAATTCCTTTCTGCAACAGGATGTGCAGTAACTGGAAGGTTCCATCAAAGTTCAAGGTATTTAAATAATCATAACTCCTATAATTATAGTATAGTATACATATATAATTATTTAAATAATTATAACTTCTATGCTGGGAATAAGCAGTGGAAAAAAAAAAAAAAGACAAGCAACATTGACAATATACTCTTCACTGATTACTATTACAAACATAAGACAAAACCTTCTCCATTAAAATGCAATCACTTTGTTTATTTTTTGGTCATTTTGGACCCAAGTTCTCCTATGGGTTATACTGATGTTCATTTAAACTAAATCCCATATGAGTGCAGTTAATATAAATTCACACAAATGTAATTGAAGGTGAAGTTTACCTGGCCAAGCAGGTTTGTTTGGCCTCTGAAGTCTGGCTGCCTCCCCAGATCCTTCATGAGGTGTGATCTGACTGGCAAAATCCCATATAAAGACTGTCAAGATTATAAATAAATCCTGTGAAAGAGATGATTCTCTACTGGTTATATATGCCAATACTTCGGGTTTGCATCCAACTTGGAGCAAAGCCTAATATCTTCCAGTTTGGCTTCCAATGGCAAAATATGTTCTTCCCCAGATACTTCAATTCATCATAGTGAGTTCCATGACAAAGTACATTTTACTTTTTTTTTTTTTTTCTGTGCTATTATAAGATCAGCTCAGCTCCAGGAGTAATAGCCTTTACAAACTAGAAATCTGATTTCAGCTCAGAGAAAGGGATAAGGAAAGCAATTCAACTTACTGGAGAATATTTCAACAATAAAAAAATAAAAAGGACAGTAAGTTCATTAAGTTCATGGGTGAGTTCACCTCCTGCTCTTCCTCTACCCTAGCTAAAAAGGAACACATAAGGGATTTATATATAGAATATGAATCTATTATTTTCCCAGAAGCCTTAAATTATATAGACTCTGACCTTGGCCGCAACTAGGTTTCCTGGCTCCTGGAAAACAGGTTAGAGCAGTTCCATCTCTCTTGATTTTCCACACTGTATCACCAAATCTGTCAATTCACATCACCAGATACTGTTAATGAGATTAATAGGTATATGTACCTTGAACAAAGGAAGCATCCATAAAAGCTGCCTGCTTCATGGTTGTGCCATCTTCCTTTGCACCAGTACTTCTCCCCCCACCAAACATACCACAGTGCTGAACTCAACCTTCCTTTATTCTTGTGCTGCAAGTCCTGCCAGAAGACAGCAAGCATAGTGTTGAAATATCTTATAAAGCACTTATGACTTTTGTTTTCTTCTGTTTTGTTTTACTTCAGGGCAGTATCCAAGAGCAGCAAGATACTTCTCTAACTAGGAATGTACTTTTCAACATGAGAAATACCAAGCTATTAAGTAGGAATGCCATTGCCATTTGAGGTTAAAAAATAAATAAATAATAAATTATATACTGAAGTCATTACTGTAATTTTTGTAAAAGATGGTATGTATTTAAACGTCAATTACAGTTGAACCACCTGAAGTACCTTGGATAGTTTCAAGACTTACCATGTTTCCCAGCCTTAAGCTATTTGAAATTCAGGGTGATTTTTCTCATTATAGTATACCATAGGGTGGCCGTTGTGCAGCTGTTTACCTCTAAAAAAAAAATCTAAAAGAATAATTCTCTGGTAGCCTGGAAAATAAAGATAAAATTATTTCTTGTACAGCTATCTTTACGGGAGAGAGATTATGAACGTAATTTACTGTCTCTCCTGCAGATAGGTTCTTTAACCTATTTTGCCCAATTAATTCTTGAAGAATCCAGAGGCAGAGATCAGTTTCAAACTTTGTTGTTTCACTCTTAAATACACAAAGAAGAAAAGAAACTCAAACAGTCTCTAGTTATTAAGTTCCAGTTACAGAATTCAACTTATTTCACATTTTTCATGACTGAGAACTTTTACCTTTCATAGGAAAAATATGATGCTCAAGGCATCTGATTACTTTCATTCACGCTCTGGTGATTTTCCCAGCAAAATATGCTGTAAAAATTCACTTAAAAAGATTATTCTCAGGGACGGAAGTACAGTTTTCTAAAATCTTCAAACCAAAAGTAAGCTTAAATAATATTCTGGCTTATGTTTAAGCAAAAACTTTTTTTCAGAAGGTTTCTCTTATTGGTATATATAATGTTAATGTTGGAAGAAGTTTAAAATTAGCATTAGTATGTTTATTACAGTACATTGCAGGAATCCTTCAGTAACAGAGCAGCAAAATCTGAAATGCCAAAATGGGAAAGGTTTTTCAGTTTTGTTCCTCATTCTGAAGTGGTCCATGCAATATTCCTTTTCCATTCCTTTGTAAACTTTAAAAACACTGCTTCCTTCATTGAACTATATGCTGATGAGTACAATTTCATTTATTTACTATGCCTAAAGAGAGGAAAAATTAAAGTCTCTATTCCATAAAGTAAGATGATGAGTGGATTTGGAAGAAATCTGAATAAACCATACAGTTTCAATTTTTTGTATTAGTCACTGTTTGTGTTTCAGTATGAACTTTGCCCATCTCATGAGAGTAAGTGAACCATACAATGTTCACATTTTGGAATGAATAGAAGAAATGGAGGTACAGAAAAATATGTATAAATCTTTGTCAAACTTAGCCTTCTCTTTACTCAAACCCTTCATTCCATCACGGTTACATCAAACACATTCCACTTCAGTATAAACACTGGAAAATTAAAATTATCAACCTGAAATTACATGTTCTGCATTTCCTGAAGTTTCAGGTCTGCGATAACAGTAATCCTAGGCCAGTAATACATTCACATCAGTTTCTCTCTCTAGGCACATGACTAACACCACCAAAAGAAGTAGAACTACTTGCATATTTAATGCCTTCTTGAATTATCTCCCCTGTACTGTAGTCATCTTTCATCATATATTAGCTAAACAAATACATGCATATAACCTTAACTCTATCTAAATTATAATGTTAGCTTGATTTACCAAGAAAAAAAAAAAAAAGAAGAAGAAGAAGAAAAAAAAGAAAAAAACACCCTTAATTCTTGTGTACATAATGAAAGACATAGGATCATTAGTGGAGACACCCATTGATACGAGGTAATATATGAAATGTTTTTACCTAAATATCTGTCTCTTTGTTTGATCTCTGAGTTTAATTATTCCACCCACCACAAAACCTAGAAGAAACATCATGCTCTATAATTTAATAAGTCTCCTGACACATTAACAGTCTAGACATGGAAAAATTACATTAAAAAAACACGTACAAGTTATTTCAAGCCAGTTCAAGCTAAATATTAATGTCCCAATGACTTGTATTTGTTTCATATAGCTCCAGGATACATGCACAGAACTTCCCTTATCTAATTCAGAGCAAGTGAGCTTCCAAAGTGGGCTTTTCAGAGCAAAACTCTTGTACCTCTGCCCTTCCAAATTTTGTTACAGACTCTGTGGAGTTGTCTCATCTATTTTCTCTCCTAGAAAGATGCCTAGAGTTTCTTCTGTCCTGGAGGAAGTGCAGATTTCACAGATTCTTTGGATAGGCAACAGAAGATCAGCTGGATTAATTGGCAAAGGGAGAATGCCCAAACCTAAGAGAATCCATGTAAACACAAATAACCTGGAACAGACTGGGTAGTCCATGAATGCTCTATGGGTTGGTCTTCATTATGAGTTCTGTTTAACCTTCCAAAAGCTACTGCTTTGAGGAACTGAGACAGGATAATGAGGAAGTTGCAGTGTGTTCTGAGTGAAGCTGAACCAGCACGTTCACAGACTGTACGAGAACAACTTTTCAGGATTCACATGCCTACTGAACCAGTTTATACATGAATACGTGATGCATTTTTACAATGTATTTACATACCATAGAACTCTGTAATGTTATTACAAAACACATCGGAAACAAGGTCTGTGAATGAGGCAGTCTCTTGCTTATCCACTCCAAAGCCTGTGTCCTGTGTAATAAATAAATAAAGAAAGAAACAAACAAACAAACAAATCTCTGTCTAGAAGCAACAACTCTGAAACGGATGTTTACTTTAGCAATTGCAACAGGAACCTAGAAGAGCTATTCTGGAGACAGCATTTTTACGGCATTATCTCAGCATGACTTCAGAACTGAAATAAGCGCCAGCAATATATGAACAATACATTCATATATGAACATGAGCAATATATTCATATATGAATATATGAATATTGGAGTCCATCATCCTAAATAAAAACACCAAAGAACATGGACCTCCGACAGCCCCATGGCTGGGGGATCCCACAGACTAACCATCTTGCCTTCTGTATCCCATATTCTGAGCTCTTCCACCCCTGATTCATCTGACTGTACGTCATATTTATTGATAGTATATGAATCATAGCCTTAGAACCACACATGGAAATATGGTTCTCTATAAGAGAAGGGAACTGTCCCCCTTCATCTGCACCAAAAAAAACAATCTGGGAAGCAAGTTCTTAATATCATGCTATTCAGAAAATATCACACATAGAAACTGCATAGGCTGTTCTTTTGTAATTCTTGGGTTTTTTTTTGGGGGGGTAGGAAAATAAGTTACTGAACTTTTATTTTACCTGAGAAGAGTAATGTTGCTAGTTTTTTCCTTATGCCTTGTCTAGTGATAAGTGTATTCACAGGCAATCATTAATAACTAGGATTAAGAACAGCATGCTTTTGCTTTGGAGAAGTAAGCCACAAAGCAGAGTCATGCATAAAAATCTTTGCATCTTCCACTAATCTGTGAAAAATAAAGGGTGAACTATTTTGTTGTGGTTTGACCCTGGTCAACAGCTCACACACCCGTTTGTAGAAGAAAGGTTGAAGACTTGTAAATCAAGATAAAGAGAGTTTAACAGGTAAATTAAAAAGCTGCAAGTGACATCAAGGCAGGGCACCTTCACACTTAACAGTTAATTAGGAAGACAAACACCATCACTTCAGATACTCCCCTCCCCACCTTCTGTCCTTCAGCTTTTACTACTGAACATATCATATGGTACATATCATATGGTACAGGACATCCCTTTGGGCAGTTTGGGCCAGCTGTCCTGGCTGTGCCCCCTCCCAGCTTCTTGTGCACCACGAACCTCCTTCTTGGTGGGACAGTGTAAGAAGCAGAGAAGACCTCAATGCTATGCAAGCACTGCTCAGCAACAGATAGAACAACAGTGTGTTGTCAACACTGTTTTGGTCATAGATCAAAAGCAAAGCATCGTGCAATCTGCTATGAAGAAAGTCAATGCCATACAACCACTACAGCATGCCTGAAGCAGTTAGCACAAAGAAGGGCAGTACTGTCTACAACAGAAATAAAACAACAACAACAAAAGCCACATATCTCTCTTACAGGTGAGATGAGAGAGGATAGCAATAGATGAGCTGGAAAAAAAAAAAAAAAGTAACTACACAGACCACTTATCAAATATCTCTGGGAAATTTAAACCAAGCTTTGAGGGTTCAGGAGCTAACAGGTGACCAAGGCACTCAGAATCAAGTTCCTCTCCAAACTGAGAACTTCCAAACCCCATATGCCAGCTACTTCAGAGAATGCTTTCCTCATTATTCTACATAGCAGACCTTCTCCTGAGTGGCAGACATGGTACCATCCCTGGGTATTAGTACCCAGCCCAAAAAACTTGCTTCCCTGTGGTTGCTTAAATGCAGAGAGAACAGTGTCAAACATGACTACCTGACAACTAATGCACAAAGTGTGTTCACAGCAGCCCATGTGTTCCTGTTCTCTACACCACAAGCTGCCATTCCCATCACCAAGAGATGCCTGAGTCAATTATATGCTTACGGATCATAACAACTGATCACTCATGGCAGTCTAAATAAGTCTGAGGAGCTTGTAATTATTTTTGTTAATTGTTCAAAAAGTATAAAACGCTCATTTAATGTTATAAATTACAAGCAATATGTCTGGCAATGGAAAAAAAAAAAAAAAGAAGCACAACTATGTCGAAAAATGGAGAACAAATGGATTCTTAACTGTGAGAAACTGCCAAGAATTTTATATGGGCTGTTATATTTGCTTCAAAAGCCAGGAGGAATATCAATTTATCATTTATAAAAACAGATGTCACTATTTTAATTTGGTGTTCAAAGAAAAAGAAAAAAAAGAAAGAAGAAAGAAAGAAAGAAAGAAAGAAAGAAAGAAAGAAAGAAAGAAAGAAAGAAAGAAAGAAAGAAAGAAAGAAAGAAAGAAAGAAAAAGAAGGAAAGAAGGAAAGAAGGAAAGAAGGAAAGAAGGAAAGAAGGAAAGAAGGAAAGAAGGAAAGAAAGAAAGAAGGAAAGAAAGAAAGAAAGAGAGAGAAAGAGAAAGAAAGAGAAAGAGAAAGAAAAAGAAAAAGAGAAAAAGAAAAAGAAAGAGAGAAAGAAAACAGAGAGAGAAAGAAAGAAAGAAAGAAAAAAAAGAAAAAGAAAAAGAAAAAGAAAAAGAAAAGAAAAAGAAAAAGGAAAAGGAAAAGGAAAAGGAAAAGGAAAAGGAAAAGGAAAAGGAAAAGGAAAAGGAAAAGGAAAAGGAAAAGGAAAATGAAAAGGAAAAGGAAAAGGAAAAGGAAAAGGAAAAGGAAAAGGAAAAGGAAAAGGAAAAGGAAAAGGAAAAGGAAAAGGAAAAGGAAAAGGAAAAGGAAAAGGAAAAGGAAAAGGAAAAGGAAAAGGAAAAGGAAAAGGAAAAGAAAAAGAAAAAGAAAAAGAAAAAGAAAAGAAAAAGAAAAAGAAAAAGAAAAAGAAAAAGAAAAAGAAAAAGAAAAAGAAAAAGAAAAAGAAAAAGAAAAAGAAAAAGAAAAAGAAAAAGAAAAAGAAAAAGAAAAAGAAAAAGAAAAAGAAAAAGAAAAAGAAAAAGAAAAAGAAAAAGAAAAAGAAAAAGAAAAAGAAAAAGAAAAAGAAAAAGAAAAAGAAAAAGAAAAAGAAAAAGAAAAAAGAAAAAGAAAAAGAAAAAGAAAAAGAAAAAGAAAAAGAAAAAGAAAGAAAACATGGGAAATATGCTTTTTCCTTTTTTCTTTTATTTTTCATTCTTTAAGCAACATTAGTAGGATATTCTAGTAAAAAATATTTTAAAGCTTTACAGGTCTGAGATCCTCATTTTTCTATATGAGATTTGCAGTGTAACTATAAGGAAAACTTGACTCCAATTTTCCATGAATAAGACATGAAAGGAAGCTTACTTGCAGTAGTCCTGTAGTATAAACCTAATTTGCTGGAACCATTAAACTTTAGTTACCGTGGCTTTGGTCCTGTTCTCTTCTGTAGGTTATAGACATAAAACAAGTATTTCCAATTTTTGGAAATTATAAAACCATGATCCTGTATAACAGGTACCCAAACAAACCAAAATAAATGAAAGGTTATGAAAAATGAGGAGCATAAGACAAGTTCTTTAGAAAGCAGGAAAGAGAATGAATATTAGAGGTATTGCAAGTCTGAATCCCTTACCAGTATAATTCTAGGTTTAATGAGTGTTAGGTTCACCTTTAAATTTGCACAGTGTCTGAATTTTCACCCTGTTCTAACTGCTTTCTCCGCTTTTGAAAGACTGACAATTTGGGCAAAACAAAACCAAAAATCTGTTTGGCAGTGGCACTATGAGAACTGTCTGAAGTTGCTGAGGCATATCTATATGAGATGATGATCCTCCAAGTTCACCAGGAGGAAAAGTCTTCCCGAAGCTTTTGCCGAAAGTAAACCTCACTGGGTAAAATGTGCATCAACACCATGGGGTACACTTCCATGCTCCCAGACGCAGCTCTTTACCATGTCCTCACTTCCCTCCTTCCCCCCCTGACTCTGCGGAGCTGGTCTGTTGTCACACAGATGTCCAGCAGGATGCTCTGGAGGACCAGCAGAGGGGAAACAGACCCCACGCACTATTTAGCAGCAAGACGAGGCTCAAGGCTACTCAGAAAGGTGCAGTCATTTGAGGGACAAGAGAAAGAACTGGCTGGAAATGAGTCATCTTGGGTCAGTTAAAGTTTTAGCATGATTTTGAGCAGGAAATCTCAGAGAAGCAGAGCTGTAGGCCAAGCCTTAATTGTGAAGAAGGGCAAGTAGAGATCTAATCCTAATAATAAAATGGGAACCCTCTTTAATGACCCTCCCATATGTTGCTGCATAGATTGTCTATTATTAAGTAAACGTGCTCCCTGGAATTTGATCTCAAAAACACCAGGTAGCTATTTACTAATGAAGAGCAGTCATACAGTCAAAATTACTAAAGTCAGGTCATATAAGGTAAAAGCCATGATCACTGTGCTGTTTAGGCAACAGTGAAGTGAAGTGAAAGCCAGTGCTATTTTTTATATCCTTGGAGGGAATGCGCACAGAGAACCCACTTGGAGTCATGCATCGTAGAACGTAGCTGTTAGAGGGTCAGAGTAGTGGAAAACAAGCACCATCGACTTCTGAAAAGCATGTCACTGCCCCAGTCTTTCCCAGCATTGAGGGGGGTTATCTGAGCACTAGCACTGTTCCAGTTTTGCTGTGCAACCATCATATGGAGTCATGTACAAGCTTGGTTTGCTGCATATGGTTTAAAGGAGTGTGACTAAAGCCATAATTCCCTGGGAAGGTATCATCTGCAAAGTGGAGCCCCACTTCCCAACTAAGGGACACATAAGGACTATTGCCAACTGAGCTGTTTGCTCAGGGATCATTGGAAGACAATGAATTGAAGGCAGCTCAGACTTCTGAACTGCATATCTGATGTCATGAATAGAACCTAACTTACTGCCAGATGATGGAGGGGTGAGATGAGGTCAAACACAAATCTTTATTATGCTCAGAGATCTTGTGAAGTCAATACTGTTGTTCTTTCAGAGAGACTCTTCCAAATTAACCAATACCAGAATTTTCTGAAGATACTCAAGCAGCTCATTTTGGTTGCGGCTGCATTTGAATTCAGCCACCCTCCAACCTGCAGCTTGCAATCCCATCAATTTCCTCATACCTGAGCCCTGCAAATGCTCCTGGTTCCTTGCAGAGGCTGTTTGCTTTGCTAATGTACATCAAATATGGAGCCAGCATTTCAGGTCAAACAAAAACCTAAGTAGCTTCCTAGGGAGTCACTGTCAGCAGAACAGGTGCTCCTGAACACAAGTCACACAGTGACCTCCTTTGGTCAGCAGATTCAGCCCAGGACCATGGCTCAAGTCAAACATTCCCCTACATCCCCAGCTGTTCAGTAGTAGTCATTTATACAAAAAACTCAAAGGCTGCTCAGACAGGACTGTGGTTTTCAGAGCAAAGCTGGTAGCAAGAGCAGCCTGCCTCTTCCCTTCCTTATGTAACAGATAGCTGAGTAGGACCTACTGGGGCAGTGGAAGAAAGAGGGAACAGTTATGTCTTTTCCTATCCCAAGAGAACTTCTATACATTTCCCACCCCTACAGCCCACACAAATCCCTCTGGACCTTCAAGTGGCCACATGTGCCCCATATTTTTTCCCCAGCTTTTCTCCCTTGAAGAACATATTGTCTCACCATCTTTGGAGGAGATGTACCAGTGTGTTATAGGCAAAACAAAATTTCAAATATTGGTAGATTATATACGTTGCAGTGTAATTTATAAATACATAAGCCAGCTTTAAATGAACTGGCTTGGATTTTTAGGTAATAATACTGTGGGTTTTTTTGACTACCAGTAGAGTAAAGCTTTTCTTGGGTAAGGCTAGTTCTGCTTTGCAGACTATACTGCAGCCAAAGTATAACCTCTGTGCAATTTCCCAGACAGCATTTGCAACTTTCCTTTCCTTTTTATACTGCTACTGATGTCTAGCCTGTTCCTACCCCAACGGAGGTATCATTTCAGAACAATAGGATAGTAACACTATGTTGATGACAGCACAAGAAATACCCTTACTGCGAACAAAATACCTACTTTACTGAAGTCATCCTTGTTCCTAAGTCTGGAGGAACTGAAAATGAAAAAATCTTGCCCATGATGGACACTGCCTATATTAGCAAAATATAGACTTCGTTGGTGATCCTTGGGCTATGAAGAACATCATTACTGTCTAAGTTATAGGACAGTGTTTAAAACTTCAGTAAACACTTGGTCAGACTTTGACAGCTGAAGGTGGTTCCTCTACACAGTTTCTCTGCATTAAGTCACTAGTTCTAATTGTCTGTGTTCTTTCTGTGTCTCCCTCTACATACAGGAACCAAAGAGGAAGAAATAACAGCTTTGACAAGTTCGGAAGAGCAAGGGAGTTGGGTGATGGCAGCTGTCTGGACAAATTGCTCTCTGTGGAAGGCATTAGCAGACAAAGAGGATGAGGAAAAGCAGAAAGTGCTGTTGGCAGAAACATCTCATGCAGACCAGATCCTGTGTTTTATACCTTGGGCTGAATTCAGGGCTTCTTGGTGTGCCTCAGCCTCCTGCTGGTGCTGTTGCTGCCAGCAATGAACACTTTGTGGTGGTTCTACCCAGCTGGGCAGCTGAGCTCCAGCACAACTGCTCTCTCACTTCCCCTCACTCCCCCAGTGGGGGAGAAAATACAATGGAAAGGGCTCAAGGGTTGAGATAAGGACAGGAAGATCACTCAACGGTTATTGTCATGGGCAAAACAGATTCAGCATAATTAATGAGAGATTAATGTAATTTATTACTTATTACTAACAAACTAGAGCAGTGAGAGAGAGAGGAAAAAAAAAAAACCAACTTCCTTTACCTTCTCCTGTGTCCTCCCCAAGCAGCACAGGGAAACCGGGGCTGCGGTCAGTCCCTGCCGCTTTGTCTCCGCCGCTCCCTCACGGTCCCTCTGTGCCCCTGCTCCACGCGGGGTCCCTCCCACGGGATGCCGTCCTGCCCGAACTGAGCCTGCGGGGGCTGCCCACAGGCAGCAGCTCTTCAAGACCTGCTCCCACACGGCTCCGTACCACGGGGTCCATCCATCCCCCAGGAGCAAACTGCTCCAGCACGGGTCCCCCACGGGCGGCAGCTCCCCCCAGACCCCTGCTCCTGCGTGGGCTCCTCTCCACGGGCTGCAGCTCCGGCCCGGGGCCTGCTCCTGCGGGGGCTCTCCATGGGCCGCAGCCTCCTCCAGGCCACATCCCCCTGCTCCACCGGGGGCTCCTCCACGGGCTGCAGCGTGGAGATCTGCTCCGTGTGGGACCCGTGGGCTGCAGGGGGACAGCCTGCTCCACCGGGGGCCTCTCCACAGGCTGCAGGGGAACTGCTGCTGCCTGCCTGGAGCACCTCCTGCTCTCCTTCTTCTGCCTTCGACCCTTCTTCACTGATCTTGTCTGCGAGACTATCTCTCTCTCACAGTTTCTCACTCCACCCTCACAGCTGCTGTTGTGCAGTGTTTTTTACTTTCTTAAATCTGCTCTCCCAGAGGCCCAAACAACATCACACACTGGCTCAGCCCTGGCCAGTGGTGGGTCCCTTTGGAGCCATCTGGAGCTGGCTTTGATCAGACATCTGCTGGGCTTTTCTCACAGAGGCCACCCCTGCAGTCCCTGCTATGAAAACCTGCCACATAAACCCAATACACCCTGTCACTTGTAGGTCCACCAATTGCACAGATGTTCAGCAATAGTACAGTATCTTAACACAATTTCCCTGTCTTTACCAAAAGCTTTCTTCATCCAATAGGTTCCCATGCCATTAGCAGGGAGACGTCTACCACTAGAAATCTCTACAGCAACCTGGCAGGTCAAGTAAGCAGCCTACCAAATCTCCTGGGAAAATACGGTTGTTTCTTTAATAGAGCCTGTCGCCAAAAAAAAAAAAAAAAAAAAAAAAAAAAAAAAAAAAAAAAAGCCCCCTGTGTTAGCCATATTTTGTCATCACTTAGGTGTAGAAGGAAGCATGGGTAGGGTAAAGCTTGTTGAAGGACATTTCATCAGAGTCGTTTGCTGGCTGTTGTCCTCCTGGTAACTGTCCTGTTCCAGGTACACTTAAACAGAATTTCTGTCAAGGTGTTTTGGGTATGTGTGATGTACAGCTGTTTATCTTACCTTATACTCAGTGGAGAATTACTTATACACGTTGACTGAATGTTCTGCTAGCCATTGGAGAGAAATGCTGTGTATTTTTCCTCTTTACATTGTTTAAGAGATGTTATGAAACAGTATGTGCCTTGCTCAGATATTGTCAGATATTAAAAGGAGAGAGGTAGTGCAATGTAGTGCTTCACAGAACAAGCTAAACAATGCCTAAATGCTGTCAGTACATTGGCTGTTAACCCAAAGCAGTAAGAAGGAAATTTAAGACACTAAGAAGGAAGTCTTTGAGCTCCATTATGCCAAAAAGCTTACTTTACTTCACAAGCCCCAGTCCCATATTTCACCATATGGAATACAGGCAACGGAATCTTCTCACACCTGTGACTGAGGCTCCATCCATCCATCTTGAGTCTAGCCCCTGAGTCCAGCTGACAGTGGCAGCAAATACATACAATTCTATATTATCTTATTTTTTTACTATTTAGGGGGACTTTAAACCATATCTTTGGGCCTGTTGAAATTTCCTGCTCCTTCTGTAGCATATGCTGAATACCAGTCCCAACTGTGCTCAAATGTTTTTTCATTCAAAGATTACACTGCAGGGTGGTGAAGGGTCATTATTTTCCAATTTTATTTTTATTATTGTTTAAAAGAGAACCTTGATGTCCTCACAAAGGGAGATATAGGTTATAAAGACATAACATTTGAAAAAATAAAAACAATTTGAAAAAAAATAAATGAAAAGCTCTTACCTCACCACACAGTCTAATCTGTTTGGAAGTTACGTTGCTCCTTTATTAAATATCTGGCTTTACTTAGGGAAAATCTATGGGGAAAAAATAAAAAAGAATAAGGGAAAAGATATTCTTCTGCTATTGTAATTCTCCCAGTAAAGTAACATTAACATTTATAAAAGAAGAGCTATTAATGGCATGCTGATAATTCTGCATTCATGTGGAAATGTTAGTCACACACAGGAATATTTTCACCCTTTTTCATGCAGAATGCTCAAATTTGCCAGTGGGAGTTAAAAGCTGGCAAACTCTCCCTGTAGAAACGTCTGTAATTTGAGAGACAGCAGCCACCAGTCTGCCTGTTTTGCCCCAGCATTCCCGACGTTGTCCCCTTGCAGAGCACCCAGCGCGTAGCACTGTGCCGACAATGCTCTGACCCCAAAGGTAAGCTCAGCACAGTCTGTACCGCTGTCCTGGCTGTACTGTGAGGTTTGCTATCTACAGCCTACTTGGTAGGACTGTTATTAACTACCTCAATACCCTGGCCTTTTTTTTTTTTTTAATATAGTTCATGCAGCCAAAATGACAGGAAAAGTTTCTGCCTAGCAGTTTCACGAAAGCATGTAAAAAATGACCATAACATCACAAGACCATTAGAGCACTGTCTTGCTCTAATTATCAGCTTGTGGAAAAGCTGCTACAGTTAAGTGTGAGATACAAAGCTACCAGTAACTGTGAATTTAACCACAACATATAGACAGTAACAACATCATTATTCCATTAACAAAACCTAAATTACAGATGTAGTAAATTTACAACATAGTGATCAGGTCTTCTAACAACATCACTGCTCCAATAACACATACCAGTCACTTGTATTGCTTTCTTTTTAATATGCAAGACCAGCAATATGTTTTTTGTGGCTTGGCTCTGATATGGTAATTAAATAATAAAGTAAATTACCTAATGTGTGACATATATTCTACATCTCACAACAATTAAATTGCTCCTAATGTACAGGCCAGAGGCTACTTACTGCAGTTTATTTATTTGTGTGGGTTTCGTATGAAATAGCAGTTATGTTTCAGTGATCCTGTGCTGATACACTAAAATGATGTTAAATATGCTGGCTATGTAATCTCCATCACCATACAATTTCTATGTGTATATACAAAATAAAAATAATAAAAAAGGCTATCAACATCTAATACTAAAACTAGTCTGCTCCTATTAGAAGAGAATCTAATTCAGATTTACACAATAATTTCTGAGTTTGTCACCATGTCTCCCTGTGCAAAGAAGCATTGTACTTCATGCTAGAATGTAACTGAAATATCAGTAATAAAAGAGCTTTGCTCTTTGTGCAGCCCCCTCACTTCCAGCTGGAGAACATGCCTTTTTCTCCAGTACCTCTTCACCCACGCAGCAGAATATTGTTGGGGAAGGTCAGAAGAAACTGAGATGCTCGACAGCACTTTCATCTTTGCAGTATAAAATTGGTTTTGAATTTAAATGGTTGCTTTTGGTATTTAGTTCTCTAACTGCATCCTGCAGAAAGCTTTGGAGTTTCTAATTTAGTTTAGTTCATCCACTCAATTTTCATTTTGATTTGTTTCTACAGTCTCCAACATAGTACTCAAATGCCCATTCTTCTGACAATGTATTTCAGAAGCTTGTTTGCATTTTTATGTGTAAACAAATATGCAGTAGCTGGAGCTTTTTTGTTTTTCTTGTAGCAATGGAGATTTTGTAAGTCAGTGCGGGTAATACCAGCACAAACACTCCCAGCTGGCACAGAGGACACTGGTTAGCAAGTAACTTGTCAACTTGCTAGCAGTAAAATATATCTTCTGCAAAACAGATCTGCTAACAAATATTTTAGAAAAAGGATCATTTAAAGACTGCTTTTTCCCTGTTTGTTCACATTAAAAATATTTAAAGATTTGATAATTATGTGATTCCTAGCAAGTTTAAGAGGTGTCTCCAACAGTGTTGTCAAAATAAAGATGGCATAGTTGAGATGCAAATCCAAGCACACTTCTCCATTCTTTTCTCTCCCAAACAGAGCTTTTTTTTTTTTTTTTCTACTTTTTAAGGGGAAAGGAAAAAAAATACTAATAGTATCAGGAAAATATTCAATGATTTTAAGTGAAGCCAGTCACTGCATTTCATTATGCTAGTCTGCAACCAAAAAATGTATATTCTTAGGGTCATCAGTGGGTTGCAAAGTCATCAATGGAAAAAGACATGATACATAATAGAACAGTAAAAGTACAATTCACTGTTGCTATAGTGACAAGACAAACAGAAACAAGGCACTGAGAAACTCTTTCAGAGAGAGATTTCTGTCCAAAGTACACAGGAGGCTATTTGACATCTGTTTTAACAGTGGGGCACTCTGGGTGAGATGGGAGCCTGAGTAGCCACTGCTCACAGCAGTCACAGAACAAACAAATTACTACAACCAACAGACTCAATGTCACAATCAACAGCTTCGGGCAGCTAGAGCTGTGAGGTCTGTGCAAAATCAACAGCTGGTGAAGAGTTAGCTTAGCTTTTGGTATGCAGAAAGGAAGAAAGGGGAGCTGAGATGGAGTCCCACAATGGTTTGCCTCACAGACACAGTGATTGATCTGGTGTAAACAGATCAGTTTAACCAGTGTAACCAGTGATGTTATTTTGTCTAGTTCGAAATGAATTCACTTTATGGTGAAAACAGTGTTCAAGCCAAATTTTCCACGTATGCCTTACTACCTAACTGATCACCAGAGAATTTGTAACAAATATTTAATACTGAGTGGGTTTTTTTGTTGTTGTTGTTAAAACAAACATAGTTATGTAATCCATTATCACTTTGCCCAGTAAAGTCAGACTGAGATTAAATTATGTTATTTTACTGTAAGTAAACTATTTTAGTTTGCATTTATTTGCACTTGTTTCTGCACTTTTAGAAGATTATTTCTGGTGTCCTTTCCTTACTCTGACGTGGCTGTCATTATAAGATTATTGAGACTAACTAGATGTCAGTTACACCTGACTTTCATTTTCAGAAAACTTGATTTAAACAGAAAAAAAAAATATGTAAGTCAAGCTGTCTTAAAGACAAACAGACAAACAGAAAACCAAAACTGAAACAAAATAACATCAGCAAAACCATACAAGCAGCTAGAAAACTCATAATAATGAGAGTATGCTGGACTAGAAAATTTTCCCTGTAAATCATTGTCTCTGACTTAGTGAGCATAAAAAGTTTTAGACTCATGCTAAGAAGGTTTTCCCATCTAGCAAATAAACACACTAATTACGATAGTTAGTCCTTCACAGATCTTCCTATTCCTGTATGTTATTTGATTTTTCAAAAGTGTGAGAAGCTGCTTCTATTGCCAGACTTAGAGAAGACAAAATGCAAGTAAACTCAACTAAAGTGTAAAAAATGCACATGAAATGCAATGGTGTTGATGAAGAACATATGTGTGAACTTTTCTGAAATTACATAAAAATCTGAAAGCTGCTCTTTCTTCTTTTATCTCTGTAAAATTGCTGTTCTAATGTTTCGTGGCCAACTGTTATTAAGAAAAAGAGAAGCAAAAGATCATCCTACTATGACATTAATTTGTTTGTTTCTAAGCAGTGATAAAAGAAAAGCACTATTAAAAATATATAACATTTAGAAAAAAATGTTTAAAACATTAATTTCAAGACATGTTCTAGTTATGGTGATTGGTCAATGCTTCATAATACTTTCCAAGTATCTTTAAAATCCAGATCAGGCAGCTTGAAAAGAACACTTTATCAGACATCTTCAAAAATTTAGAGTGATAGAGAGCACCTATAAATAAGTGAATAGGAGAAAAAATCTGGCATTATGCTCTCTCAGCTCAAAGCAGGTTAGGGTGCCAAACAGACCCATAAAAATGAATGGAATGGTATATACTCACTGGCACACACACCAGCTGTGGGAAAAAGAATCCTTTGGTTTGGTTACATGCCATTGGTCTGGTGGCAGCACACACAGGGTGGAGAAAAGATATCCACTTGCTCCTTGTCAGCGAGTGCAGCTGACGCGAGTACATTTCAATAGCCAGGAATTGCAAATAGATTTTCTGCTTGACATTTCATGTGTACATTGCTCCATTTAGTTAGCTTCCAGTTCTTTCACATGAGGATAGATGTAGTACATTATTTCATCCATTCACACTCTCACTGGACTCGTGAATGTGTCTTCCCTGGAGCATTACTTACTATACTCCATGGTTAAAAGCCATTGGAGAGCTTTTGTCCCTTGGAGCCCCAAGAGCATTCATTGTATTTGTGATGGAAAAAACATATCCAAACTAACCCCAACACTGACCTAATTAAAATATTTTGTGATTCAGTAGATACTTAATAGTAGCAATTCTAAAGCCCTATGAATTCAACAGACCATTGTGGTTTTAAAGTATTTACTTCAGTGCACAGCTAGGGAAGTCAGAGTTGGGGCTTTAAATAATTTTTCAAGACAAAGAAAATAATCTGTTCTAGAGTATGCAAATACCCAAAGATCAAAACATAACTTTCCATGTCAAGTCCACTGCAATATTTTCTTGCATGAGAGAAAAAATAAATATTTAGACTTGATTCAGCTGCTGACAATCCTTAACACATGCAACTGTGTTGTATTTATTTCATAGGCAAGGTCAGAGGTTAAATGGACTCTATCAACAAACTGCTTAGGACTTGACCTGATTTTCTTTAAGTAGAAAATCATGTTTTAATGGAGTAACTTCATCTTCACTGGATAAAATTATGAAAAAAAAAAAAAAAGTTTGATTTTACTTTCATTGGTATTGCTTAACCCTTGTTTTGCTCTCCATCATTTGTTTCATTTTTTTTCCCCAAAAATCTTTTTTCCAGTGACAAATTATCTGGTGCACAAGTAGTAAATTCCTGCCATAAGAGCACAGTATTAAGCACTATATTTCCCATGGAAGATATTTTTTTTTCAAAAGCTTACAAGCAAAGTTTTCAGTTTGGGTAAGAGTAGATCATTTTGTGGAATGTTTGTTAGGTTTCTGTAGTAAATCTGATTAAGGCTGAAGTAGACTTCATGCACAAAAATGAAAATAAAACCAAAACCAAACATACAAACTCATGTGAGAAATTCAAACCCAGTATTTACCTTGATCTTGATTCAATTTATTCTATTCACCAACTTCATTTGCCACATAATATTAATATTATTTTTCAGTTTTTCAGTCCAAACCATATATCCTCTTTTCTTCCATCTATCAACAATTTTTTTTCCTGAGCACTTTTTTTTTTTTTTTACCAATCCATTTTCACACTAATGAGAGCTGTTAAATCTTCCTGCAGTACCTTTTGCAAATCTTCTCTTTCTTTTTTAAACATTTTGCATAAAGTTATCAAGTCAGGAGGTTCATAAAGACCTAAGAAATTTACAAGCAACTACTGCTGTAAAATCTTAAGGAGAAACTCTTTCATTTGAGTTTATTTGCATTCATCACAGTAGAAATCCAGATTTTCCACATGGTTTTCCATGAAATTACTTTTGGATCTATCACCAACTTAATAGCATTTAGACTGTATTTAAGTGATGATGGTACTGAAATACCCTATGCAGTCGCCAAAATCCAGTTCTTTCCTGAACCCATAGCCTGCATGAATGAAAAGGAAGGGAGGAGTGCAAGATAGTGTGAAATAGCTTAGAGGAGTAAAAGGTCCATCTAGTCTCACTGTTAAACTGTTGTGCCCATTTTCAGAAATAGCTGTAGTGAAAAAAATAATGAGTTTTCCACTTAAAACTTGCTTCTGCCCTAACACACAGGCAGCATTGCAGGTCCCATGTGTATATTTTACACATAAGCATGACCCATCAACACATAGTCTAAATTAAGAAGATGCCAACAACATTCAGAATCTTTCGTTGTCCTTACTTGGTCTGTATAGTCTGAAGGAATAATAATAATAATAATAATAATAATAATAATAATAGTCATTGTCCAAAGTAGGGTGATCATATTACAGACAAAGATGCTCTCCAATGAATTATTTTCTGCTTGAGAAAAATCTTCCCCTTCAATTTACAGATTATTCCCAAGATTTCACAACATCTGCATTTAGTATACAAATCTGTGGGCATATTTGTCCTCTTTTCCTTCTTCACATTAGAATCTCTTCTCATGCTTGTGCTAGCAATTGCATTGTAATTCAAAAGGGTTGGGCACACAGTGTTGCAGGTATATTGTGTATATCCCCCAGTGCATTCTTCCACTTAAATTGCTTGCTGACACTAGCATCTCTTAGCAAGCACCAAAAGAGCAGTAGGTGTTCCTATGTTGTATCCTATGCACAGTAATGGGAGTGGAAGAGTCTGTACAACTGTACTCCAGATGGAGATAAACTCCCCATTACTGTGTGACACTAGTGGCATCCTACATTCCTGAATGTAGGCATGAAAATGAGATTTCTCTCTCAGATTTTGAGCTAAAAAACACAAAGAAGTTTTTGAAAGCTTTATAAATGAATCATACAGAGGAGAGGTTTAGCTACTCAAACATAGTCCATTTCTATCTAATAAGAACATACAGCATTGTACCTCGGCAACTAAAGGTCTTAGGTGGCTTGCCAATTTAGGAATGCGGAGCACAGATGTCTCTTTGACTCTTTTTGGAATAAGACTGGGAAAGACATGGCTATGCCCACTTACATGATGACAAGAAACTTAAAGAATTATTTCAGAGAATCTCTGAGATCACAGTATTTGATACATGCAAGATTTTCTGCAAAAGATTTTCTGCAAAGTTATTTTCATTTTTCTCACTGTTCTCAGATATGCTCTTACTTTGAAAAACTATAACTTCTTTTGCAAGATCAAAGCCATCATACATACCTGAAGCAGAACTCAGGAGATGGAGAACACAGAAGTGCCCCATATTAATGTGTATGCTCAGTACTCATAAGTATTAATACTTATTATTAAGTATTAAGGAGGGGAGGGGAGAGGAGGGATGGGGAGGACGGGATGGGAAGGGACAGGAAGGGACGGAAAAAGGAATGGAAAGGAAAGGAAAAAGAAAAGGAAAGGAAAAAAGAAAAAGGGGAAAGGGAAAAGGGAAAAAAAGGGAAAAGGGAAAAGGGAAAAAAGGGAAAAGGGAAAATAGGGAAAAGGGAAAAAAAGGGAAAAGGGAAAAGGGGGGAAGGGGGGAAGGGGGGAAGGGGGAAGGGGGGAGGGGGGAAGGGGAGGGGAGGGGAGGGGAGGGGAGGGGAGGGGAGGGGAGGGGAGGGGAGGGGAGGGGAGGGGAGGGGAGGGGAGGGGAGGGGAGGGGAGGGAAGGGGAGGGGAGGGGAGGGGAGGGGAGGGGAGGGGAGGGAAGGGAAGGGAAGGGAAGGGAAGGGAAGGGAAGGGAAGGGAAGGGAAGGGAAGGGAAGGGAAGGGAAGGGAAGGGAAGGGAAGGGAAGGGAAGGGAAGGGAAGGGAAGGGAAGGGAAAAACAATCTTACAAACTTGGAAATTTGTTTTCTTATTTCAATTACACATTTGAAGGAGCATATTCTGTGAAGAATGGGAACATATATGACCATTTTAGTTAAAGTGTTTGCATTTTTTTTCTCTGCCTATTGCCCTTTTTTGCTTTATCTTGATTGTGGTACTTGATGTCTTGACTTTTGATCACTCGGATTTCTTTTTTTTTTAATCTAAAAATACAGTTAGTAGCTTCTTATTTCTCATTGCATGGAAGAGTTTAAGAGAGCCGTAACAGGAGCAACTGAAGAGTTAAGTTCATTTTTAATGAACTTAAGTAAAGCTTATCCTAAAGTTTATTCTACTTCTGAAGTTTCTTTCTAATAATCCAATATTTGTTCTAATGTTTTCAGTTTTTCCACATCACAATATTTTTTGTCTGTTTGCTTTTATTTTTAGTTTAATGTCTCTATTCCATGGCACTGCGCAGCCTTAGACAGATAATATTTTCTCTTTCTTTCTTTCTTTCTTTCTTTCTTTCTTTCTTTCTTTCTTTCTTTCTTTCTTTCTTTCTTTCTTTCTTTCTTTCTTTCTTTCTTTCTTTCTTTCTTTCTCTTTCTTTCTCTTTCTGTCTTTCTTGGAAGTTAATGGATAACAATATTGATATGAAACGTTACACACTCAAAAATACATATTCTGACTTATTTATGGCTCTATTTGTGGTAACTGTGAAGATTTACATTCCACTGATTTTAGTTCTGTCAGTTCCCATTCTACCTTTCAGGGACTCAATGTAATGCAGTGAAAAATAGAACTAAATATCTATCATTAAATATTTTAAAATTTATTCAATATATGGACCCCTAACTCCAATATGCTGAAAGTATTCTTATGCACCCATGCACCAAAGGTTACCATCTCTCTTCCAAACAAATTTCCAGAAACTTCAATGCTAGTTTAAATTAAAGAATGTGTAACAGAGAAGTGTTAGTAAATATAAACTAGAACTAACCAATTATAGCATCAGTTAACATTTCAGAAAACTCCAGTAAAGTAAAAGAGGTTAACAATTTTGTTTTCATTGGCCATTAAATCTAGAGCAGAGTAAAAGTTCTGACAGATGCTCTCTCAAAGTGAGACCATCTTTTGCAGGGCATATACGTTATCCCTGTGTGTTACCAATTAGTAGCTGCCTAAAATCAATAGTAATAGAACAGTGCACAAACATTAAGACACTTAGAAGCTGTTGTACTTTTGCAGCCAAAAGCTGATCCAAGCCAAAAATCTCATACTATGCTTTTCGAATGTATTTTTAAGTTACCATTGCCCTGGAGATAGCCATTCTTTGTTGTTATTTTCGAACACACATGGTGATCTCAGCTCTTGGCTCAAAGGTTTCTGCATGCTTTTGTAAGCTCGTACACAAAGGCTTTTCTGCTTTAAAATAGATGCCCAAGGGACTGTGTCATTGTCTCTGGAGGCTGGGCTAGAGAAAACCAGATGCCTGCAGTGAGACTGACATCCTGGCGATGTGTGAAATCTGGGTCCTCGCTCTTCTGGGAGGCTCTGGGGAGTGTTTCCTCACGAGCCACAGACCCTCTGGTGAGTTCTCCCTTGCTGTTTCAGCAAAGGGAAAGCCATTCATCTGCTTCAGATAGAAACCTCACATCCAGACCAGATGAATTGCTGCTAGATGAGCAAATAAAAGAGGGGTCAAAGACTGCCAAACCCTAGCTTAGGAAGTCTTCTGGTACCGCCAAAAAGGAGAGTTCCTCTGGAGATGTTTCAGTATCACATTATTGCTTTTATCATAGAGTTGTCACTTGCATCTAGTGACATTTATTGAGACCCGTCCAGTGAAATGGTCTAAGATGAAAGAATGTTTGTCTACAGGATGACAGAGGAAAGGTGGTCATAACCAGTTTTGAGAACTGCCAACAAGTGACATAGCACTCACACTGTTTTTACTTCCTTCCAGCACATCATAATTTACATTAGGTGGAAATGTGCTCCTCTGGTGAGTTTTCACCTGCACCTCCAGTTTTACCAGAATAAAGCTGAATCTGCCTTTTCAAGATTTGTTCACATGAGTAATGCCGGTGTCATCAACAGGACCATTAACACAGAGAAGCATTACTCATGCATACAAGATATACAGGGTTAGGTCTTTACGTGACAGTACCATGGAAACTCCAGTCCAGAGTTGCCCAGATAAACATACTAAAAAAGCAATAGATAGATAGCTGGTAGGAAAAATAAGAAATAACATGGGGGGGGGGGGGGGGGGGGGGGATGGGCAACACAATACCCACTGTATGAGCTACAGTTAGGAGGAAGAGCCATACCTGCTGTTCATAATCCTCACCATCTTCCAGATATTTGACACCCTTCTCAAACTAAATATGCACTGAATCCATACTAAATAAACAGTTAGGACATGAAAGACAGTCAACATTGGTCAACAGTGGTTACGTGTAGGTACAGTTTCTACAAGCCTCAGTGAAAAATGAGCATTATAGTCACCATTGCTTATCTTCATGACTTATCATTACAACAGACACAGTTGACTCCCTTTTCCATTTTCTTGAAATTTCCCTTCTATCTTCACTAGAATAGCTTAATTCTCTCCTCACGCTGATGAAAACCTCTTTTCATACTCGATTTGTGGGAAGAGTAAGAACGTAGAACTCTTTTTCCCTGCAGTATTAAGTTGTTAGGATTCTTTTTTTTCTACTTTTAAACACATTTTATCCCATTTAAGTAATTCAACATGGACCTATAACATAAACACATTTAAGCAGTGTTTTGTCAGAAACATTTAAAGCCTTGCAGGGTAACATTTTTAGGTATAGGCCAAACACAAGGTACTTTTCCTTTCTTATCTTATTCCATCCGTTTCTTACCCCAAGCGAGCATCTTCAGACATATCATAAACCTAGGAGATGCCTGCACTTCTCCAGCCAGCATCCATTTGGTCACCATGGAGTAGTCATAAATTATGAGTTTCATCATTGATAACAATGTCATCTTATCACTACATCCAATACTGGACAAGAATATTTATTTGGACTACCATATCAAATAGTCATCCATTCTACCATTTGTATCATGGTGCAATGTGGTAGTTCTTATGCAATTTTACTCAGTAATCATGAGCTAAACCATGATTTAGAAACTGTGGAGAACAATGCTTTGAATTATTTTTGGTTAAATACAATTCCAGCTCAAGGCAAAAAAAAAAAAAAAAGTTCAGGACTTTCTCAGTTTCCATAAGGAAGGATTCTCACAGTAGCAAAAGCAAATATTTGTAGCTTGCCAGAACTAACATCACCTGTTTTTTAACAGTAGAATTCAAAATTAAGCTTGTGCACTGTTTTCTGCTACCGGTTTTTCAGGCCAGCTGCAGGAACAGGAAGGCAGCGCTGCAGTGTATCATATCTGGAGATTTTCCCAAAGAACAAGAAAGGCCAGAAAAGACATCTCTAAGGTCATGCCTAGTGAGGGGAATATAAATACATCCTTCAAGCTCAAGATTATCAGCAAGCCAAACAGCAGGGAAGGGCAAAGAAAAGATATGGTCTGCTTCAGTATCAGGAAGAAACCAAGCTCACTTTCTCCCCTGAGAAGATCTCATGCAATTCCTGAATTCTGGTATCACAATTACTTAAATCATCACGGTGAAAAAAGAATAAGAATAACAAACAAGCTGTCATCATCTGTGTTTCAAATCACTTAATGTCCATGCATTAATAACACACATCAACCGGATGCAGCCAAGGTCAGTAAAGAAATCAGTCTGAGCTAAATTCCTGTTGTGCTTTCAGCTTAGAGTCTGGTTCCTAAATGCTGTCTGCAACACACAGGGACCCAAAACTTTGCTTCCAAATGCAGCTTGAGAGTAGATATTCCAAACAGCTCTGGCTGGCATAATTCTTTTTTGCCACAGTACAAAACCTCAGTCCAGAGAGTACTGTGTATACTGCACTAAGCCACTGCTGTGTTTGACCTATTAAGTAAAAAACATCACTCTGAATCCAGAGTCTTGAGTGTTGTCTTCTCAACTGCACAGCCCAGGGCACATACTGGGGTCACATATTCCTTCAGACTTTTTCTATACATTCATTGTGATATCTTTTTGCTCTGTGGGGGCGGTGTGGGTGAGGCAGGTGGAGGCTTACTCCAATATGGGGGTACAGTGCTGCACCTGACAAGCAACATGAAGCATGCATAGATGTCCAGCAAACAGAAAGAGTGAAAGTAACACAGCTCAAATCCATCCTGGCTGTGATCTGCAGTGACAGCTTTCTGTTATGGATTTGCAATAAATCATTGCTGTTCCTGATTTATTAGTACATTTACAACTCCAGATTTTTAACATTCTTTGTAGGATCGTAAGTACATACAAAAAAGAAATATTCCTAGGACATGCTGGGGCAGATTGTCTCGTCAATACACGTACTGTAATTTATATTCAGGAAGATTGATTTATTTATGCCTATGCCGTAATATATTCTACCACTTTTTTTCTTTTTTCTTTTTTCTAATTAGTTATTCTATTTCAATGCAAAATATGGTCACATCACTAATATTTTAATATTTTAGCAAATTAAAACAAAACATAAAAAACCTGACATGTCAGTGCAGAGGGGTTTAGCTTCAAATATCACAAACACACATAAAACAACAAATGAATAGAAATACATCATGCACTGCATCTTCATTTTGGATAAGTAAATCAACGTTTTTCTGTCTGTAACCTCAGCACGAAAGATAACTGATGTAGAATAACAAATCAGTATCTGCTGAATTTTTTGAAAGTTTAGCTGAAGATCTCAATGGGGATCTTTACTGTTATTTTAAAGAGAGGAGTAACAAAATAAAGAATGTTTGGTTCAGTGGTTACCAACTAAGGTAATGTGACTCTATTTGTATGCCTTGACACAAGGAAGACTCTAAAATAACTTTAAAAAGAGAATAATCTCTCTAGTTAAACAGAAGCAATATTAAAATTAATATTTCACAGAACTGATGTAATTAGGTGTGTATAACTAGTTTAACAAGTATAATTTATGTGATGGCCTTAAGTTAAAATACAACAGCCACCAGTAACATCCCCTATTCTTCAAATAGTGTTTGTTTCATGTAGACCATGATTTGTCTTCTTTCTTGGTCTTTGCACTTTACAAATCTTCCATTCAAAATCCATCAAGTGCAGTATCTGCAGGAAATTAATTCAGTTCCTAGAAGAACACTAATTGAGTGTGCATGTTCACATGCAGGTATCAGTGCTACACAGGTCATTGAACCATATGACAGAAACGCACAGAAAATGTACTTCAATCAACTTCTCAATACCTACAGACTGGAAGATCCCAACAGTGGTTTTGTTGGCCCATTTTTTTGGGAAAAGAGGAAATTCTCTTCTAGCTCTGACCTATGGTATGTGACTGAGTCAAAGAAGGAAAATGCAATTTTTTTATAGATATATGTTTCCAGCAAATTCGAAGGAAAAAAAAAAAAAAAAAAACAAAAAACAACCACTTTTATTCCTGGAAAACAAATAAACAAATAAGCAAAGATGCATCTCATGTCTCTCAGATACCAGTTGTTTTAAGAATGAGATGGAACATTAATAATTAGTGTAGAGAAAGATATAGGTATAGATGATATAGATATAGATGATACAGATAGATACATAAAGATATAGATACAGATAGATAGATAGATAGATAGAGATACATGTATGTATTTATTCACATGAAACAGGTATAAATCTATATTTTTTGTGCTTTACATTGCTCAAAAAATCTCTGGTGGAGCTGAGCTGCAGTTTAACCTTGAATTGAAAGAATTTGCAATTGATTCTAGAAATGATCGGTGTTGCTGATAGGAAAGGAAAAAGGCAGTTCATATAATAGACCTTTAAAATAGGCTATGTAGAAAGCCTAGTAAAGTCATACAAAGGGAGAACCATGTTGATTGCTTGAAAAATGTATGCAGCCCACACAGAAATGAACAACCATTACAGCAATTAACCTAGCACAGTGGCACGAACAAATACTGAATAAAGTACACCGTAGGACAATGCTGCAAGACTTGAAGAAAATCTACATCATTGAAATTATTACCTATCAGAAAACCTTTTTGAGAATTTCAGATATTTTAGCTGCTGCAGCATTAACTCTAAATTATTCCCTCTTCCCTGGGAAATAAAAGTTAGGTATAAGTGAGGGCCTAGTGTGCACCGGCAGGAACTTTCTGAAAAGTACTCCCACCCTTCATCTATTAGTTACAGAAGCCATGTTTTAAGAATGCCACTGAACATGATACAACCCGAGTCACTGCTGTTATTGCAATGGCACTAAGCAATGTACCATGCCAGTCAATTTTGTTTTGCTCATGCAGTGGTGGGTAACAGCTTCAGACAGAGTCAAGAATGGTCAGGCCATTCAATACTGAAAAATCTGAAGCTGAACATTTACCTGTACAGATAGGATTCAAATTAAAAGCTGTATCACTTAATTGCTATTTAAGTTCCCAAATCTAAACCCAATACCAATAGCTCTTGTATTCTTCTTCAGCCTGTAAGAACAAAAGAGAAAAGGTTAGATATACTGCATTATGAACATGTCAAGCCTCTGAACAGGTCAGAGTAGCACCGTGACAGAATTCCTACCTATTAAATCCAAGCATGAAACCTTTCTTATTGTAATGGTCTGAACTCCTGAGTCTGTATGAATGTAATATGTGCTAGTTTTTATCATGAGGTGTTTGTCACAGGTGACGTAAATGCATCATTAGACAACTGTTACAAATTAAGTGATGGAACAAAAAATCAAGCAGAATGAAGAGAAAATAAAAGTTATTAATTAGAGCTGTAAATCATCAAGTTTCAAAAATATGAAAGACTGCTAAAGCCACACAAGCTGTTTTAAGTACTTGAAGCTGAGGAAAGCTTGCTTAATAATTGTTAAAGTTCTAGGCAGGAGAATAATCTGAAGAATAAAATAATCAAGAAGCGGAGGTGGGGAGGGGGAAGCCTATTTCCGTGGAGAAATTTTTAAGCAAAAATGGCACTTATTGCCATTTGAATCACCACAGAATTCTGCCAATTAGCACAGACAAGGATAATTCATAGCATATTTTCACTGACCCAACATGTCTGCTGTCATTTCCACCCCGGAGTGATGTATTGCCAGCTCATTCCAAGTGATGTGCTTTCAACAGAGTCACTCAGCTCAGACACTCAGTGCATTCAATTCAAAACAATATGCTATACATCAGCAGTATCATTGGATCTTTGCCATTCCAAAAAAAAAAAAAAGGAAAAAAACAAAAAAACCCCCTTTGGGGTCAGTCTATTGGGGCTCCCTTAGCCATATGATAAGACAGTAGAGGCAAGCCACACAACTGAAATATATAAAACAGCTGTTTCTCAGCCGACACTCTCAAAAGAGAGGTTGGATTTCAGTCTTCTTGCCACTCTGAAAAGTCACTCACAGGCTTTGCTGGTGAGGCAAGCATCACTGAACGTGGGGAGGAGTGCCTGGGTCTACCCCGGTGGGGTCTCACTGCTGCCAAGCTGTCTTCTGCTGTCAGCTCCATCAACAGGGTTTATGCCTTTGTGATCTGCAGGGAGGTTGACTTTATCATCTCACCTCTCTGTGGACTTTCTTTCTGCTCTACTTTGCAGCTTTGCAGTGCTCTCACCCCTCTGGGTCATAGTTATGCAGCTGAGTGGGGTCAGAGCTGGGTCTTTGGTTATCAGGGGTCCTGTCTCAGCAGCAAGCGTTACTGTGGGCAAGAGCACTTCACCAGGAGCAGGCACCAACCCCCAGAACAGAGCACACTGTTTTCTTGCGAGTGTTAGTGAACACATATCCATATGTTTGCTTGCAGAAATCCTATCTGGGATCTTCTTCACCAGCTCAGGGGAAGTCAGTGGTAGAAAACAGCCCATTGCACAATGTTCTTACTGAGACAGAAGGATGATCCTGGAACTTGAATTCAAGGTTCCAGGAATGCAAAATGAAGGCTTCTCAAAAAAAGCAAAAGTTTTTTTTTTGCATAGTACAATGTTTTTATTTACCTAACCTGGCAACCAAGACGGTATTAAAAATTCAAATGAGGAGTCTGTTTTAAAGAGTTTGAATCTTAAAATGATTAGACACTCAAAATGATTAGATGTAGGACTGGCTGTATTTTTTTTCTAATGACTCATCTGGCCCTCTCAACTTACTGTTTCCCAATTGTTTTTCATTTTCCTCATTTTCCTTCTTTTCCTCCTTTCCCTTTCCCTTACCCTTTCCCTTTCTCCTTTTCCCTTTCCCTTTTCCTTTACCCTTTTTTCTTTATGGCTACAATCTTCTTTTCCATGGCTTTTTTGTTGTTGTCATTCTGCTCTGTAACAAAACTCACAAGAAACTGAAATAAGAGGAAAGAAGAAAAACAACCACCTGCTAAGGAGCAACCAACTCAAAAAGTCATAATGGTGTAAACTTGAATGTGCAAAGAGACTTCAGTGAAGTTTAAGTGCTTCCACAAATTAGAGACAAAGCTGCACAACTTCGGGAGTTTATTTAGGTATTATATTACAACTGTAACCAGGAAATCAGTCCCTAAAAATTATTCCAGCTCTAAATCAATGCAAAGAAAGCAGGCTAGGCATTGACAATGAACTAAAACTGGTGTCGTGATGTAGAAAACAGGCCCAGCATTCAGTATGATCCTAGGTGGTAGCTGCTACCCTTTGGCCAGTGATTCCTCTGCTGTTTTAGTATTAGGTAGGAAGACTTGCATAAAAAATAAAAAAATAAAATCCTCTGCACAGCAACCATCAGACTGAGTGCATAAGTGGAGAACATGTGGAATCAAAGGACAATTTGCTTCCCATGACAGGACTGCTTCACTGAAGTAGATTTAGAAACAGATACATTCACAAAGAAACGTTCAGTAACGCTTCTGCCTATAAAGCAACTGGAGTAGGAAGCGTGAATGGTTACTTGTCACATGGCTTTCTGATTCTGAAGTGGAAGGCACAGCAAAGCTCTTTTGGACAAAACAAACTGAGAAAATGAATTTTTTCAGGCTGAATTTTCTCTTCCATCCCACTGGATATGTCTCAGATAGAGCACCTTAAATGACACAGTTGTGTTTAAGCAGCTCATTTCCACCTGTGCTTTGTTTGCTTACTGACTTTCTGTAGATAAGTGCATTTTTCTGTTATTCAGAAGAAGGTAGCTTCTTTAATTTGGGCTCAGGCTAAAATCCTCCCTCCGCCTTAACCACCTACCCCCCCCCCCCCCCCCCCCCCAAACAAGCAAAGAAATAAACAAATGAAAAACTTAAAACCTTCAGTTGAGAAAAGGAGAATAGACTCAGGACAGAATTTTGTACTCCACTTTATGAGAGTGAGATACAGACAGTACAGACAGAGAAAATCCTTTTATGACCTCTTCTTCAAGAGCACAGTGCACTAGTAAAGCATTAAATAACAGCTCAATAGGTTTTCATCAATGCAGCAAAATAATTATCTGAGAAAAGTTATATAACCTCTAACAAACAAGGTCAAAGATCAAGATATTTTTATACCTGGTCTGTAAGATTCCCTCTGCATAAAGTAACCTCTTGGATAGAAAAACAAAAGCAAAACAAAACAAAAAATCATAATCTTCACAATGCTGGAAACAAATTACCTATTGTTTTAGCACCAATTAAGATTCCTCCATGCAGAGTCTAATAGAGAAATTCATTATACAATCCCACTGTTTACTCTATTTGTCTGTAACAGACATAACCATAACTCTATCCTGAAAAAAACAAACTGCATCTTTATTTCAGAAGCCAATTTAAAAGAGCTACTTTTTGTTCTTTAGTTGAAACAAAATACCATGGGCCTATTCCAATCTGTTCCACTGGCTTGTCTTTTCTCTTTTTCCTGGAATGTATAATTACCTCACTTTAACAGAAGAGATACCAGGACACAGTAAATCAAACTCACTGGTTGAGATCCAGTTAGCAGCCAAAGATCTGAATATGAATAAAGAGTTGAACACCATGTCCTTGGAACAGTAGCTTTGAGTTTCAATTATTAACCCACCACAGATACTACATTAAATAGATCGTTACTGTCCTCAGCAACCATAACCAATCACCATCACATGAAAACTGCAAATTGCAAATACATCCTATCTGACAACTGCTGCTTACCTGTCTGTACATACTCCTTCAGGGCAGATATGGGAACAAAACACACACAACTGCCTATTTCTTTGGAGTTTTCTCAGCTGAAGAGGTTTTGTTTTCTTCTTGGTGAGGTTCTGCTGTTTCTGATACTAATCAGTGGGATGTGCTCTGGTCCCACGTAGCCCAGAGACCTGCTGGTGTTAGACGTACCTTTGTTCCACTGCGCTACATGGGGCAGAGCACAACAGGATCGCTGTTGACACTGGTAAACAGCACTGTTGATGGCTGATGGCAAGCAAAATGCAGCTTATTGTCCAGCTCAATCTTGTTTCTCCAAGATGAGCTGCAGTCTGTGTTGCAATAGAATCAGGTGGCCTGGACATTGTAATTGCAAAGCAGAAGCTATTGTCCTTTGTTTCTTGTCCTATTTAAGAAAAAGTACATATAATATAGATTCTAGGTGATAAACTATCATTATGTATAATATATATATATATGTTGTCACAATGTGTTAAAATGCAGTGCTTTTATGCAGTGGAGAAAATAATTTTGGACAAGATGATATGCAGAATAGCTTTCACAATATGGAAATATATGCTTTTGCTGGTGAAAAGGGAACTATTTGGACAGCTCATGAAAGCAAACACTTTGAAGGTGCTTGGAGTCCAGAAAAATTATTTGGAGATTTATAACAACTGAACTTGTGAGGGCCATTTTATCTTAAAGTATTTTGAGAGCTAACAAACTCACCCTTTTTGTGCTCAAATGAATGAGACTTTGTAATTTGCATTATATGGCTCTGCGTTTCTAAATATTGCTTCCAACAGCAATCAAATAAGGGGTAATACAAGTAAAATGGTACTAATATGTTATACACCTTTGACACAAAAACCCAATTCAGGATACATTTCTTAGCATGGTAAGTAACTGAAGTAAAAAAACAAAGAGTAACCCATGGTTTTGTGACCACAGAGAAACAACAGGAATAAAAATGAAAATCTCCTCTTCCTGTGATGTCTCCATCAAATAAGTGAAGCTAAAGATACAACATCAGAAACTACTGATCACAAAGGCAACAGCCTAGTGAAGGTTTTTCCTGTTCACTGGATCTTCCCCAGACTGTTGTTAGCAGTGTCCCAGTCATACCTTCTCAGCTAATCAGGGCAAAGTGACACACAGTGGTAAGAAGCCTTGAAAAATGATTGCTGCCATGCTCAGCAGCTGTTGAAAAGCTGTTGAAAAGCAGAAGAGAGAAGGGAAGGATAAGAAAGCCAACATTTGCATTGAGCTAGCAGAGCGTAATGCAGTGGCTGGCTGCTGGCAATATGTAATACCTCCTGAGAAACATCCCTGATTGCACACACTGGCTACCTGAAATCTCCCAGCTCATTCTGATTAGAAAAGTGATTCTGAAGTGAGAATAACTGCTTACCCCCCCCGCCCCTCCCCCCAGCTATCACCATGCATGTCTGCCATTGTCATCTATGAAATACTGACACTCATCAGAGTGCAGAACTGATGGTCTGGGTGGGAAGTGAAACCCAGCACGTGGTGGGGTTAAATCCAAGCACCATGCCAGGAGCATCCCCTTGCCCAAGAGCAGACCAGTGCCCTTCCTTCCCCAGGAAACATGCAGCATTTTGTGCTTTAGTAGCACTGAGTTCTGCACTACCTTCGCATGCTCTGCAAAACACACAGCTGCTCACTTCATCTGCTGGAATAGAACAGAAGGTATTGATTTCAGACCACAGAGCTCTAGTTAAAACTTAAAACCTTTGCTTTACTGGCTTTCCAGTTGCTCCTCCCTGCAGCACTGCAGCTTTATTGAACATGGAAGATAAGGAGATACCCCTTCTGGGAATAAGTTCCACAGTCTAATTTTTCGTGTGAACATCATTCTCTGTATAGCTCCTGAATAGGCTAGAATTGCTGATGGACTCTGTATAACTGGTACTAACCACGGGCCTATGTCCTATTCAAAGAGAGGGTGACTGATCTTTGGCAAAGAACCAGGAATACCATTTCCCAGATACCATTTATGATTCATCATAACGGCTTAATACATTAAGCTGAGGACTGATTTGTGAAACTGCAGTAGCCAGGGAGTGACTTGAATAGCCAGACTGTACATGATAAAGAGATATATGTTTCAATGGCATTTCCTAAATGCCATTTAATATTTCCTTCCTAAAACATGTGCAAAGATAAAAGGATTCGTTTTGTTACAGCTATAAAACATGGAAGCCTCTATGCTGAGGACAGGATTAAAGCACATACTTGACCCATTGAGTGTGATTTTGTATAGGAAAGAATGCACAAGCTTTACCTGAGCCACAGCCCAGGTCCTCACTATTTGCAGGCAGCCCACCACATGCAAGCACATTCATTGTCCTTCCTATGAAATATGTTAGACTTGCTCCTCAACTGAATGCCATTTCCTTTTATCAAGACAGAGATATAATATTAACAAATCTGATGACTAAAAATTTCTAAAAAAAGTCAACAATTTTGATTGCTAACAACGAAAATCTGGTATTGTCAAAATTTCATTTCAAGTATATATATTTTTGTCTGAATTTCCCTGCATTAACACTTCAGTTTGGATCAGGAGTTAACCTAAAGTGAACTTCTTGGTAACCATACCAATTCATCTCATGTAGTGGATCACACAAACTGAACAACTTTTGAAGGAGAATAAGCCTGAAGCTGTGTCACACTAAAATAATTAATGAAATTCAGCAACTATAGGGCATTCAGCTAAAGGAGACAGATGACAATCATTCTGAAATAGCTACACGGAAAAATAAAATGAATATCTGGTCTTCAGGAATGACAGTTCCACAATATAAATTCGTTCTTTGGAAACATACAACTTGTAAATGCAATCTCCAGTTTACCTCTGGTTGCAGTGCTTCACCAGCTCTTCTGGAATAATCAAGTCATAACTTGACAGCATTGTGGCAGGTAGATCTCAGCCAAGTCAAGCCATTATAAATAATCACAACTGGTAACTTTACCTGTACACTATTGTTTGACTTTCTCAGGATGATACTTCTGTCAAAACTGAAATAAAATCCTGAATTTCATCACAGTGTCTTGAAAAACAGGCAATCCTTAACATATGCCAAAATTTTTATAACAATTTACACCGTATTTTTTCCAGATACATAAAAGTATTTAGTAAAATTTTGTTTATTTATTTTATTCTATCAGGATATCTAAACTAGTTTCTTTATAAAGTTCATGAATTTATATTTTTAATGGGTTGAAGCATGTAGCTGGACTTAAGAACTTTGGCTTAAAAATGCATATCGGGATGCAACAGGGGCACTAGCTCTTGACCCTTGAAGGCCAAGGAGCTGTGATGCCACCCACTGGACTGATAGTTCCTTAAAGCATTTGGACAGTTTGTCAATAACTTGTCCACAACAGTAGTTCCAGGGGATGCATGCAGCATGATTTCTAGAAGCTTTTATTGAGCAGATGGTGAGGGGTGTGTTGTTTTTAGTTGGTTTGGCTACAAAATTAAATTTGTGCTTTACAAAGCAGATCCAACCTGCTTGATTTAATCACTAATGCAAAGATAGCTGCTTACTATAGCTTCCTTACTTCTAGTTACAGGTTTTATCTGCTAAAGTAGTAATTATAGTTCTTTGGAAAAAAAAAAAAAACACACAGGGAGGGAAACAATAATTATACAGATGGAGAAGGAAGTTCTTCCAGTTGAAATTCAGATTACTTTTCCCACATCATTTAGTTTAGAAGCCTATCAGTAAAGCATAAATTACAAACACTACTTCTCTCTAGAACTGAGCTTGGCTTTAAACATTACCCAGCTTTCTGATTATCTACTTCTTGTTTTCATCTAGCCCCACGTCATATGAATGCCAAAGCATACCTGGAGACAGTTTTTTCTTGGGGAGTAGCTGCATTTTGCAAAAGACACCTCCTTTTGTTCTATTTTGGTGGTGTTCTTCCTTGACTTTAACCATACTTTAGGGATCCAAATGCATAAATCTGACTCTGGTGTGTGTGGAAGACTAAGTAAGTTTGCTGTTTAGGCAAACCAGAAAGGAGATTACTTAGCAGATCTCCTCACTGATTCTTAAGTGATAGGGCATGATTTCCCTAGATGACCTGCTGTTGGCAGATATACCTAGGCAGGAAATTTCTTTTTGGTTCAGTAGAAACCCTGCACACCACAACTTATGTGGTGTTTCACCACCACTTTCACACACTTTCACCCTGTATTTTTGGGAGGCACCAAATTTTGTTGACAAGGATTCTGTCTTTTCCAGCTTCCATCTCTCCCCTGCCAAAATATTTCTTCTAATTAAATAATGCCGGACAGTGTACACAAGCAAATGATTACCCACATAATTTTGGTGTGAGCATGTTTAAGACCACATCCACACTGGTGAGGAAGCCAGGTTTAATCATGACTGCTTAAGTGTGAGAAGTGGGGGTTTGAGAATTGTTCTTGGCCAACAAAACCTTACAATTTTGCTGTGTGGTCAACTTTTCTGGGCCAGGTCTTCTGCCTAGCTTAAGCTTTAATAAAAGAAACAACATTTATATCAAAATGGAGAGCCATATCCTTGTTTCCAACCCTCCTTCCCTGCTCTGATCCTTCCTTAACAGATGAAGGTTACATCACCCATAATCTTGAGAATTCAATGTTTTGAAGACACAGTCTTGATGACAGACTTGTCTGTCTTTGGGGACTGAATTCAATTAACAATGAGGATGTGTGACTTCCCAAAGATTCAACAGCAAATGAGATAATGAAAATTAGTTTGGCCCTGCAGTTCAAGGCCATTTTGTGTTCTGTTCCTTCTTGGTTCTTGCATGTGTGTCGTTATCACCTGGCCTTATCAATTCACCCTGCAGCTGGCCATTGCAGCCTACCTAACCTTTAAGCTACAGAAATGTTCCTGGGACTTTGATTGATAGTTAATTCTCATGGCAAGAAGTGAATCAAAGAAAACTTTCCTCATGGTGATTAAAGAAACAGTCCCGTGTGTAAGTAAAGTCAGACCCAAGGCTAATGCAACAGTATCTGAAACCAAAGAGGGAACCACAAGCCTCAGGCCATTTTATCATTGCAGCTACCCAGGTGTGAATTTGAAAGGTCTCTGATGTAGATTAATAGGCATCACAGGTATGTAAATGATCTCTAAGTTTGGCACACTATAGAAATTATTTGGTTTTAGATCTTAAAATATCCTAAAGTGTAATTTTACAAAACACACACACACACACACACACAAAAAAAAAAAAAAAAAAAAAAAAACTTAATTCCCTTCAATACTGTGTTCTTTAAAAACAAACAAACAAAGTTAATTAGATGGGAAAACTCATAAATATTTTTAAATTAATATCAAAGATGAAAGCTTACTTACTTGGAAAAATTCTTGTTTCAGATGTCACTACATGTAAAGCCACAGAAAGAACCAAAGCACCACACTGCCTTCTCATTCTTCCTGGGCTACCCTGATGTGATTCTGTAGCTAGTAGGAGGTAGCCTGGTTTGTCCAAGCACATGTGTTGTTACTTGCTTCTCTTCTTGCTGTGACTACAGGTACTTTACGAGGAATACCATCCAACAGCACATGCTTTTAAAAACATCTGGCTGGAATCATAAATGGGCAATTCAACTACATTTTACCACCCATAACAATAAGCTAAATGCATGCTGTCTTTTGCGTGAGTGTTTGTGTGGTATCTGTTAGTGTTTACTTAGGAATCTTCCCAGCATGGGCAAAGCCCACACTTTGGGGCACAACCCCATCACTCCTCTAAACCTACACAAAAAAGGTCCTTGGAGCATTTATGGTAGGTCCCCAAAACAAAAACTCTCTCCATAAAAAGCTATTGAATTACTCTCATTCTGCAAGGCACTATTCCCCTCCCCATCCCACCACACGAGAAAACAAACCACCAGAACAGCCAAGATGTTACAGAAAGGTTTCTGTGTTTCTGTCAGAATGTAGCTAAAAGTTGTTTATGCATACATATGCATAGACACATACACATAAGTTTTACATATTTCTTGTTCTATCCACTTTCCTGGTGCAAGTTAATGGGTGTGAGAACAATGTCAATACATGCCACTTTGAGAACAATCTTTTATGTAACCCAGATTAAAATTTAACTGGCCTGCTTCACTATTCAGTATGTGCAGCCCTTTCAGCAGGATCTGATAAAGATCAGTTTTGCTGAAACTTGTTTTCGAAGTACTTACAAAAACAGCTTCCCTGCCACTGGCACTTGGAGCAAAACAGAATCACTGAACAAACTCTGTAAATTCAGCTGCTTTTGAAAATGAAGAATAGAAGTGGTCTGGGCATGCTTAGTATGGTTTTATAGGTGCAATAAATAAAAAAGGCTAAAAAGAGGCTCAAGGATTTGTGGTACAATGTCAGTCACTCTTCTTGCTTTAGTTGTATTGTAACACTAGTCCTCCTTCCAGTCTTGTAGGTAACTGCTTTGCTAACCTGTCAGCTGTGAATAGCTGTCCACTAGTGATGAATGCCTGAAGCAGGATGCATGTGACTGACAAACCCTACTCAGCTCCATGTTGGCATAATTGCCTCTTATCACCAAGAAAATTCATCCCTCCAAGCTGAACAACCCCTGCCTACCCCTGCCCTTGCAGACGGGGGACTGGCATAGGAGGGAAAAGGACTGCAGAATCTTCATTTAAATTGTGGAAAAATATATGATCAGCCTTCAGCACTGTTCATTGTATTATGTTTAAACATACACTCTTCTCACAAACTGATGGGGAAAATCTGAATTTCTATAGAAAGCTGATACGTAGTGATATTCTGGAAGTGGTGTGTGTGTAAGCAAGCCTCAAAGACAGCCCATTCATCTTTTGATAACAGGCTGTCATTTCTGCAAGGAACAGCTTACCGGTCAAAAGAGTTCATATATACATCAGCTTAATCTGGTGGGAGTTCTATCTATGAGTTTCAATCAGCAACAGCCAAGACTGCAGTCCTTAAAGGCTGTGTACCTAAGATGAAGCAAGCCTACAGCAAATAAGCCCCAATATAAGTTGCGTATTTAGAAATCAGACTGCTTAATTTAACTTTAGCACCAAGCCACAAAAGCCAGATGCCTTGAGCTGATTATAAATCTGATTTGTCCTCCAAGATAAGCATTTAGGAGATATTACTCTGTCCAAGAGGTCAACACTTTCAAACTTGCATATTTTAGATCCTTGAGATCCACGAACCCTTGAAACGTTATCAAAGTAGGATGTGGATTTGGGTGCACAGATCCTGTTAATAAATAACAGAAGAATCTGTGATCACCTTCAGCATAGCATTTTGAAACTAAAGCCAGAAATCCAGAGGACTTTATGGAATTTTCTTACTTTTCATGGCACCTTCCTTACCTGCGGGTATTCCTCAGGACTGCCAGAAAAACTTTTTATGGATGTGCAGACCAAAAGTACTTATGTGTATGTAAATATAGTTTACAAGAGGAGTGCAAAACCTAGGAAAATGCATAGCACAAGAAGACAATAACTCATGCCTTTTTTTCATGACTTCTTTTGTCGAAAAAAGCTTCATTTGTGGCTTACTGAAAGGCTACCATATAAGCCAGCAGAAGTTGTATCTTTATTGGTTTTCACAGCAGAGATTAAGAACACCAGATCTTAGCTTCTCACAGAGATAGTCCATAGTGATTTCTCCACTACCTTAAATTCTTATGGGAAAGCTAAAAATGCCAAATAATTTTGCAAAGGCTAGAGCAAACTTTTAGAAAGTGACAGGCATAGATGACTTTTTACCCTCTCTGAAAATAAGTTCTGTTGAGGATATGTTTTTGGAGGTATAATTTTTTGCAGCTCTGTATTCTCATGGGCATGTTTTTGGAGGAGTATTTTTACTTCAGCATAACAGCATTCATTTTGTGAAGGCCAATATGAAATTTTATGAATTTAATGCACATTTTTTGAAGTTTATGGCCTTCAACAAAGATTAATAATATTAAAAAGAGAGCTGGAGTAGGGTAACTGCTATCATTACTTGTATGTTTCTTTGCTTGGGAATGCATTAGTGTAGGCACTTTAAATACACTACAAGTTAAAGTAACTTTCTCTTGTTTGAACAACTCCCATTAGGCTGCCGATCAGAGCTGAACGAAAACCACAGACTCCAGTGGCTGTTAATTTTGGATTGCTTGAGTTTGTTTAAAGCTATGCATTCAACACAGTTTGAGACTTGAATCTCTAGTGCTATCTAGTGGCTAATACAGAAAATGGTTAAGGTGTACAAATACAGCTACATAAATCTCAGCATCTATGAGCAAATATCATTCCCTTTTCCACGTCTACCGAGATTTCAAGGTGTAGATGCAGGCTGGGTACAAAAGACAAACAGAAGTTTGTCTCACAAAGTTTCAGCACACCCAAGTTCCCTAGCTAAGTACTTAAGTCGAAACCAGCAGCTGACTGCATAAACATCTTTCTGTCTTGAAATGCCCAAGTAGAAACACTGAGGCAGACAGTGTTATCTTGATTGCTGGTGGCTATCCCCAAACCTGCTTATGTTTAAATTGGTGAGCATTTCTCCCCTCCAATTTCAGTTCACTTTTGAAATGGAAGTAAAAAATTACTAGGGTAATTCAAGCCAGCATTCACTCTAGAGAAAATCAAACAGGTCGTCAGGTGCCTGCAAATACCTTTGTCTCCTTGCTGCCTGGGATTTTTCTTGGTTCATCTTCTACTTGACACTGAGAAGAAAACCAATCTAATTTAGAATAGTTGCAACTTTGGGGCTTGCTTAAAGAGCTTTGCTAGTTTGGCCAACAAATTTAAGGTTTAAGCCCAAATATGGCTGCCAGTAATATATATAGGTGTATACATATATATCTATACATATATATAAATGCTCAAAATACCAGCTGAGTAAAAATAAGCCCTGCTCCTTTATGTAAAAGGAACATTCTTATGAACATATCTTTGACATGGGCCTAAATAAAAAAATAAATAAATAAAAAATTAAATTAAATTAAAAAAATATATAAATGAGGAAGACTGAGGTGTTTTCATACATCATGGGGTGCTCTTATTCCCACAAATACTGCATCAGTATCCCCAGACCCAAACTTTTCTTAATTTCAGATAGGATTGCGCTTCCCTAAAAGTGAAAACTGAGTGCTTTTCATCGTATTTTCTCATCCTATATCTTTAAGGAGGGGGAGTGAGAGAGTGGTTGTGGTGGAGCTCAGCTGCCCGGCTGGGTAAAACTACCATAGATGGTTAGAATACCTGTTCTGTGTTTTTCTATGTGAAGAAAAAATAAAAATGATATATCTGCAGGCTAATAATTAACACTTGCACAGTACTATTCCCCAAACCTAACGCTATATGTATATATATATGTAACTTTATGTGTGTATACCTATGTATTTGTATATATATATACACATTATATATACATACGTGCATATACACACACACACAAACAGAAACATACACAAAGCCTTTGACAACTTCCCCTTACACATTACAAAGCCTCCTCCCCCACCCCCCCAAGTAAAAAGAAACGGAGGAAAAGAGATATGAAGTGCAGACAGAAACGATGTGGTTGCTGGCAAAAACTGTGAATACTCTGATTTTTTTGTTGGAAACAAAAGGACAGCAGGTGATGACAGCCAGTAAACTTCTAATGAGTTATTTCTACTAAATGTAAATATTCAATAAATCTGCATTTAAAGACAAAGGCCCAGTTCTATTTTTATTTCCAGCTCTGGCACCTAGGAAAAGTAGAAAGTCTTTTCTCAGAGGGCAGATATAGTCAGTTATAGTTTAGCACTAACAAAGGCCAAGTTGTTACTTGGAGATAAGGCACAGATTGAAATAAAAATATACTTAGTTGTAACAGGAAGTTCAGCTCAGTCCAGGAGGTTCCCACCTTGTCTGGAACAATTCACTATCCTGGACAGGAGAGATTTACACTTAATGGAAAGGCTTTATTAGTCAGGTACAAAACTTAACACAAAGGCAATTACTGCTGTCATTCATCCTTGTGAACACCTCTGTAAAATCTCCACAGGAGACTGTGTCCACAAACTTTTTTCTGAAGTAATTAATGCAGATGATGCTATTACATACTTGATTAGAACAAGTTCTGACTCTATATTAACAAGAAATTTGAGAAGATTGCTACTTACAAAAGTGTAAGTATGTGATAGAACTAGAGATAAAGGTGGAACAAATGCAGGTTCTCTGCATAATCCTTAAGTTGCAGCCAAAATGCCCAAGGCTAGATCTTAAAACAAAACTAACACCAAAAAAAAAACACAAACCAAAACAAAAAAAAACACCAACAACCATCAGAAACAACAAAACCAACCAACGAACCAACCAACCAGCGAACTAACCAACCAACCAACCAACCAACCAACCAACCTTCTAAGACTGCACTTGAAGGTTGTCAGATCTATGGCACACACCTGTATGCCAACGAAAAATAACTGAGTATGCAGGAGTCCCACCATGCAGTGCTGTGGAGCATGCTCTCCTTGGGATGGGTTTCTAACCACCACAAAGCTCAGAGAGGTCTGGCAGAACAGTACCAGAGTTTTGTCTGCTTGGGTCCTAAAATGCTCAATTTCTCATACAGACAGAAATCTGCAGTTTTCTTCCGAAATGCTGCTGGACCTTATTTTCCATTATAGCATGACTTGCAAGAGAAGTTGTGGAGCCTATGCACACTCATTAAAGAATTTATTCAGGATATAGGAATTCAAGCACTGAACTATACAGTTATATGCAAAAAGGAGAAGCTGCAGAAGTAGCTGTTTTTATCCGGCATTTAAAATCACCATGAAGTAACACTAATGTACTACATTAAATGTGTCACTTGTCTAATTTCAGTCCTAAACTACTGAAAATGAACTCTCTGATCCAGATGCTTTGTTTGGATTTGCTTGTATTCCCCAGGAGAATTTTAGCATTAAGAGAAACACTTTCCTCTGCTACTTGTTTTTGTATGTATCCTGCAAAGTCAGTAAAAATGACTTATCTGAAACAATGATCAATTCATTTTTTCATTAAGAAAAAATCAGAAGAATAGCACCTTATTAGGTCTTCCTAGGCACTTTACACTTGGGATAAAGTACAAGATCTGGAGAAATCATTGGTGTGCAGTTAATATAAAAGCTTGACAAAAAAAAATGAACACTATCATGACTAACCATCTTCTGATCTTGGTGATGGTAACAAAGGTTAATGCTCATCCCATCAGGCAATCTTTGCTATCAGCTCTCCTTGGTAATTCCTATCATAAATAGGACTTGCCAGTTAATGCTTGCTGCTTTAATCATTAGGATTGTATTGATATTGATATAACTGATCTGCAACACTCACTTTTCTACTTCCATCAGACATATTTTCATATTCACATTCACAGAGTAAAAAAACATTTGTTTTCAAGCCAAACTGAAATATATATGTCTATGTCAGTTTCAGTCAAAGATTCTTGCAAAACAACTAGAGAATAACTCATCTCTTCCTTACTGGAGATGCTGCTCCCATTGCTTTTTTTAATCATGTAAATACTCTTAAGTGTTGGATGTGGTGGCTACAGCAATCCTGTAATGAGAAGGTATTTCAAAGTTACAGTCTGCAAAGACTTTTAATGAGCCCCAGCCCAAATACTCATGCAAAGTGCACAACAGGAAAATCTTACAGGGTCTTTCATACATTGTGGTGCCCAAGCTGCACACAGTACTTGAGGTGAGGCTGCACCAGCACAGAGCACAGCAGGACAACCCCTTCCCTCAACCAACTAGCAATGCCATGTCTGATGCACCCCAGGGTGTGGTTGGCCCTCCTGGCTGCCAGGGCACACTGCCTTCTGTTGACCAAAACCCCCAGATCCTTTTCTGTGGGCTTCTCTCCAGCCTCTCATTCCATAGTCTGTACATATAGCCAGGACTGACACATTCCAGGTTGTTCAGAATATGGCACTTCCTCTCATTAAATTTCACATGGTTATGATTGCCCAGCCCTCTAATTTGTAAAGATCTCTCTGCAAGGCCTCTCCACACTTAAGGTAGTCGACTGCTCCTCCTAGTCCAGTATCATCTGCAAACTTGCTCAGTATGCATTTGAGTCCTGCATCCCAAACATTTATAAAAACATTGAAAAGAGCTCATCCTAAAATGGAAGTCTGAGGACCCCCACCAGTGGCTGGCTGCCAGCCTGATATAACCACATTTACAATAACCCATTGAGCCTGACCCATCAGCCATCTGTTCACCCATCGTATCACGTATTTGTCTAGCTATATACTGGACATTTTGTCCAGAAGGGTACTGTGAGAAAGAGTAACAAAATCCAAATTGCTGAAATCAAAAAATAATGCATGTACTGTTTTCCCTTGATCAACTAGATGGGTAACCTTATTGGAAAAAGAAATTAAGTTCATTAAGCAGTACTTTCCCCTCATGAACCCATGTTGGCTATGACCAATGACTGAATTGTCTGTCAAGTGTTTTTCATTCACTCCCAGAATAATCTCCATAATTTTACCAGGCACTAAAATGAGACTGACAGGCCTGTAATTACTAGTGTCTTTTTTTCTTACTTTTCTTGAAAACTGGGACAACATTTGCCGGCTTCCAGTTGCCTGGGACCTCTCCAGATTCCCAGGACTGTTGAAAAATAATTGAGAGCTACACTTAATGAAGTATAGTCAAATTGCCAAAGGCTGGAATACCAGAAGACATGAAAAAGTGCTGACAACTTTGAAGCCTTCCATCTTAAAAACCTTTCATTTGTATATCTATGGGTAAAATGGATATGAACATCTAACAGCAGGCACTTAAAATATCCAGTATAGCACTTTCAGCTAAGAACACAGATGGTATTTTCATAGGTGACCCAAATACTACCTGGACATAATCACAAAAAAAATATAAATATATATATATATATATTTTTACCTATCTGAGGACCAAAAAATGAAGAGACCACAAAGTAATTAGACGAACCAGATTTATTTTTTTTTTGAGTCAAGTGAAAACCTGCTTGTTTCAGTTTTTAAAACTGATTTGCTACTGGATCTTAATTTAAAAAAACTCAAGTTAAAATTAATAAAAATTAATAACCCAGTTTGAATAATTGTAGTGTCTTGAACAGCTTTTAAGATCACTAGCTTATCCAAGGTTATTTTCCTCTTCTTTATGCTGAAATAAGAGAAGCAACATCTGTTTTTCTCTACCCATTTAAAATGATCATTTTTGCTCGAAGAAACTTCAGTAACTTTGAGGGAGATTTTACCATAAGAAAATTAAAACTTACAGCAAAAATATAGGAAGCTCGATCTACTTAGTATACCTAATAATGGAATACGATTCCTGCTCTCCAGTGTTCAAAATGTATCACTCTAACCTGCCGCTGTCAGCGTTTTCTTGAATATCAGCTGCATAAGTTTGCAAGCTAACATATAACCCTACAATAATGGCTACGAACTAAAATGCAGTAAAGTCAAGATCTGTGCAACTGTTGTGGAAGGGGCATGGTCTCCAATTCTGAAAGAAATAAAAACAATTATATATATACTGCAGGTGTTGAATGTGCTGAGGATAACAGTGTTCACAGTTTCAATAGCATCTGTAAGAAAGTAAAAATTTTTGTCTATTCTTAGCAGTTTCAAATGGTGCCTGAAACAGAAGTGCTCCCCACACATGAATATTTTAGATGCTTCAAAGGATTTATTTTTCAAAAGCAAGAAAAGAGATGGGGAGGTTGGGGGGAAGGTGAGACCACAACCAGCCTCTTTCCAATGTCACTGCCAGTTTGAGACAAGACGTGCCTTGCAAAACAATATTAAAAACAGCGAGCCCCTCCATGTTATTTGCAAGTCTCTGTCACTAAAACAAAGCCTCTTTTTGCCACTCAAGAACAAAGAACACCTTTTTATCTTTTCTTTCCCTTTTTTTTTCTTTTTTCTGGGGGGAAGGGGCAAGCGTAGTGGGTATAAGTGGCAAGGTTGGCAAGGTTTTGGTAGCAGGGGGCTGCATGTGTGGCTTCTGTGAGAAGAGTCCACAGTCCATGTTAGATAAGGGCCAGCTCCAGATGGCTCCAAGGGGCCCCACCACTGCCCAGGGCTGGGCCAATAAGCAATGGTGTTTGTGCCTCTGGGATAGCAGATTTAAGAAAGGGAAACAAACAAACAAACAAACTGCTGCACAACAGTAGCTGGAACAGAGGAGTGAGAGCCAGCCCTGCAGACCCTAAGGTCAGTATAGCAGGAGGGCAGGGGGTGCTCCAGGCAGGCAGCAGCACTTCCCCTGCGGCCTGTGGAGAGGCCCCTGGTGGAGCAGGCTGTCCCCCTGCAGCCCACGGGTCCCACACGGAGCAGATCTCCACGCTGCAGCCCGTGGAGGAGCCCCCGGTGGAGCAGGTGGAGGTGGCCTGGAGGAGGCTGCGGCCCATGGAGAGCCCCCGCAGGAGCAGGCCCCGGGCCGGAGCTGCAGCCCGTGGAGAGGAGCCCACGCAGGAGCAGGGGCCTGGGGGAGCTGCCGCCCGTGGGGGACCCGTGCTGGAGCAGTTTGCTCCTGGGGGATGGACCCCGTGGTACGGAGCCGTGTGGGAGCAGGTCTTGAAGAGCTGCTGCCTGTGGGCAGCCCCCGCAGGCTCAGTTCGAGAAGGACGGCATCCCGTGGGAGGGACCCCGCGTGGAGCAGGGGCACAGAGGGACCGTGAGGGAGCGGCGGAGATGAAGTATCAGGGACTGACCACAGCCCCCATTCTCTGTTCCCCTGCACCACTCAGGGGGATGGGGTGGAAGAGGGTGGATGGGAGGAGGTATTTTTAGTTTGTTTCCTTTGTTTCTTGCTTCTCTAGCTTGTTATAATAGGTAATAAATTTCTCCAATCTCCCTATGCTGGGTCTGTTTTGCCTGTTATAGTAATCACTGAGTGATCTACCTGTCCTTATCTCAACCTTTGAGCCCTTTCCATCAAATTTTCTCCCCCTTTCCCTATGAGAAGGGTGAGTGAGAGAGTGGTTGTGGTGGTGCTCGGCTGTGCAACTGGGTAAAACCACCACAGCAAGTCTGAGTCTATAGAACATACATCATTTTCTGCCTATTCTCTCAACTTAAAATTAACATTTCCATTGCTTCCACAAACCTAACCCAGAAATAAATTCCAGCAGGGGAATGGGAAAGCAGCAATGCCAATGATATCTGGTCACTGTCAAGGAATTAAATCTGTGCACTCCCATGAGCCAGCTGTCCTTTGTCCAGATGCACAATTACAAAACGTGACGGTCTCTTTCATTAATACCACTCTAAGATCACTGGTACTGAATAGGTTAGACCTAAGTTAAAAGAAAAGAATGTGTATTTGAACAGACAATGGGCTTGAGCCCTTAGGATCCCAAGCCTTTTAGCTCCAATCCTGTCAAGTCCCAAAGTTAACACGGTCACATAAACAAAAAACTATCATAACCAAAAGAAGAACTTAGTAGAACAGTGCCAGTACCTAGCATCTTGCAGAACTAACCCCTGTGATAGAAAAGTTGCACCGAATACCAAATGATGAAGTAAACTAATCACTCTAAGCCTGCTAAGTTTATTACACCTCATAATCCATTGCACAGCAGACACTAAGTCGTGGTCATGGAACAGCTGTCCTGGCACAGGGGCTCGGGGAGATCCTGTGCTCTGAACCAGCACCATGGTCACGGCTAAAAGCAATATTCCAGGCTGCTCAGCTCAGTGTTTTGATTGCTCGTGTCAAGAACCATACCCAACAGACTGCTTTTTAAGCAGATTGAGAAATGATTAAATACTGTCTGTTTTAAACAAGCAAGGCACTCTCTTATTCATTTCTAAATAGTTTTGGTATCTTGTCTTATTGATGTGCTAAAAGACTGTGAGTGAAGCTAAAATCTGAAAATCCAGATAAAGCAGTTTTTACTAGATGGCTCACACAAAGAGCAATATCATTAACTTCTTGTTATTAATTAAAAAGTTTGGATTAATCTTTCACAACAAAATGAACAAAGCCAGCACACACCAGAAACGCACCTGCAACTTTATTTCTTCATCACTGAGAGTTTGGTATTTATTTAATTAAATCCCCCATTTAGACACAACAGTAGTAACAAAATATCTGTACACTACTTCTGTTACAAATATAGATACTATTTAAAGCGACCTTACACACTCTAATGTATGCATCTCTTATTCTAACCAAGGAATAAGTACACAAGAACAATTCAGTAACAACAGCCAGTAATGGTACCATCTGTGTACTTTCATTTTTTGCCAATCACACTAACTTCTAGAACAATTAATGAGACGAAGTTTTTTGTTTGTTTGTTTGTGTTTGTTTTTGTTTGGTTTTAGTTAACTCGCTTAGATCTAGATACCATTTTTGTTAATACTATTTCACAGACATTCCTAATACTGTTTTTGTTTCTCACTAATACAAATGCTAGTCTTTCACATCTTCCTCTAATAATCGCCTGACCACTGCCTGCATTTTCTGTTCAGAGAGTTCTCTTAAATGACAACTGATGTGCCGACCTTCTTGCTGCGAATTTTTTTTTTTTGCTAATCAACATGGTCTTGCTACTACAGGAAGTATATAGCATGCTAATCAGCTAGGTGTATTTCACCTTCAACATATTTAGTGGCATTTTTATGCAGGAAGGTAAATCATGGGCAAGGTGTGCTTTATCTGCCAGATTCTGAAGAGCCAGTTTGAAGAAGCAGAGCCAAAGGCAGACTACAATCAGCCAGTGGTATCAGTAGGTATGATTTCGGGATAAAGTTTTAAAGACTTCTTAGTAAACTGAGGATGTTGACAAATTTATTGACAACTCTGCTATCCAAATAACAGCTTCATGGCTGCATCTTTTTTACCAGACAATATCTTGCATTTGCTCCTCTTAAATTAACAACCCCCAAATAATGTTTGTGACCCTCAGCTGTCCTCTTCTGCTTGACACTGATGCAAAGACTTTCACTGCTGTCTCACTGATCCCCTCTTCTCCACTGGAACTGATCTTCAGCCGTCTACCCACCATCAACCGCTGGTTATAGCCCTCCTCAGTCCAGGAAGGACCTTATCTTTGCTGATATTTATTTTATAATGACAAGCAACACTGTAACACTAACATCTTCTGCATTGTATTAACCTATATACACAAGGCTGTATATTCAGCTAAGTAAATATATCCTGAGCGGTTTGTTCACAGCTCTGATTCAAGCAGCAATCAGAAACTTCGGCGCTAAGACAGTATTTAGCCTTGCCCATTGCAAGAGGACAACCTTTGCTTACACACATTTCACACTAGGGAGGTTGCTTTCACTCCCACATAGTCTAGAAAAAAACTACTGTTATGAAAGAAAAGTTTAATCCTTCTAATACTGCAGTTGCTGGGCACTCTCACTCACCAGGATAAGTCTCCACTAGCAAATAAATTTTTCAGCCTGAGAACAAATCCCCACCATCAAAAACACAATTCAAACACAAGCTAAAACCAAAACTAAACACAACAAAAAATCCCCTCCCAACTCCTTCTACTTGGTCATTGTAGAGTAATAGAAAAAAAAAAAAAGTCCATTAATTATGTGCCTCCACATTACATGCTTTTCCTCCTGTTCCCCAAATTCTGTATTTTGTTAATACTTTATTTCTCCAATAATCTTATTTCTGTTTTCTGACTACTTCTGCCCATGCCATCGCCTTGTTGATTCAGTGACTTTATTGTTCTCACATATTTAAAATATTCAAAGCCTCTTAGGAAAACATTTAAATTTTGTTGTGAGGTTATTAATGAAAACATTTTTTTTTAGTGTCTTACAAGTATTCATTACAATATTACTAGGAAAAATATTCATGTCTTTGCCATAGGTGACATAACTCCATCCCAGTGGTTTGACAGTAGGAGAAATACTTCTATTACATACAAAAATATGGTTAAATGTTATTTTTCTTCAGTGACGTAACACAGTCCTGTGAAGCGGGAAGAGCGAGAAGGCTATACAAACATTTCCATTCTCTTTGCTAAGCAGAATGTAAATAATATAGTCTTGTCGATCCTACCCCTTTCAGCAGCTAGTTCATGACAAAACAGTCAAAGTGACTGTTCCTTTCGTCCTTTTCAGAATAGCAACCGCCTCCTCATGGGTCACCCCTTCTAAACTCTGCCCATTCACAGCAATGATTTGATCTCCCCTCTTCAGGCGTCCATCTTCTGCAGCTGCACCCTGAAACAATAAAACATGTAATTGCAGACTCATGCATTTCTTTTTCTCCCTGCCGCACATTCCCAATGGTCTGAATAAGATGGGTACAGTACACAAAACCCCTTAAAACTTTTTTGATTGAGAGTGATTTGACTACAGTCAATCATAGAACAGCCTGCTAGTACTGCAGTATGTCCTGCGTTCTCTAACTTTCACAACACTTAGATCTAGAGGATGGATCTAGAGGATTTTTATATTACTTTAATCCTGTTGGTCTAGCTAGTATAACTTCTAGTCTCTGGTACCATAACAGCAAGATTTTCAAGACCTGAAATAGCTTCCACAAACTGGAAATCCAGTAACCAAAACCCACCTGTTAACTTTGACTTACAACAAACATTTGGGATTCTTCATTACATTTATTTTTTAACTCAGGGCTGTTCCCTAGGGCAGGCTATACTCATAAAATCCAGTCAGTACCTGAACTTCTCCAAAGGTCCAGATGAGTTCAGTTATTTTATGCTGGTCTACCTTTCAGGCTGTAATAAATTGGTCCCTTCTATTACTTGAAGAAAATGAATTCTAAACATAAGGTAGGGGGGTTGTTTTTCAAAGTATGTAAACATTTCCAGTTTTGAGAGTTGAAAAAGACTGCCATATGCAGAGTCTCATGCACTTGAAAAATTCTGAATCTTCCTGAAACTCTATCCTTCAAATAATGCGAGCACATTTTGATCAGAACTTGCACTGGTCAAGAAAAGCTGTGAAAAACTGTTAATCATTTGGCATCGAACTCAGGCCATGCTATAAGAAAGTGGCTGCTGTGAACTAATAAATGGATTGACTGAACACATCTACACTTACCTTTGCAAATACTGTCTTCACATAAATGGGTAAGTCTCCATGAGGACTGCCATATCCCCCCACAATACTAAAGCCTAGGCCATCTGGTCCTCTATCCAGAGTAATGGTCTTGTACTGAGGAGGCCTAATGAAAGGGAAAAAGCGTTGCTATGTTGTCTGAACTTACGATTTAACATGTATAATGTTCAACCAAAAACATTTTTTCTTTCTAGTTAAGCAATGCACTTCCATTTCCTCTATAACTACAAATGTACCTCATGGTACAATCTTCCTAGCAAACACCTTTAAAAATCCTGGAACCCTTTAGGCCTCCTAAAAAAAAGTCCAAAATTAGCAGCCAATCGTTATCTTGCAAGATTTAATTGCTTCTCTCCTACTCTGAGTTATGATTGTTTATTTGCATGTATGTGTTTATACAGACAACTCGTAGGTATATCTCCCCACATTAACTTTGACTACATGAATTTTGAAGTTCTATCTTTTAATGTAGGTTTGTGTGCCTAAAGAACCCCATTCTCTCTTTCCCTGTTCCTGGAAAAACACCTCAGATTGATGACATAATCTGAGGCAATACTTGTTTACATAGCTGTGTCTTGTAGTATACCAGAAGTGGTAACATTTGTATACCATGAAAGTCGTTTTTTTCTGATAGCCTAGTGCTAAAAAAGTACATTATAGAAACGAAAGTACCACTGCGGAAAGAACCTTGCTATGTAAGTCTGAGAACAGCGATTTGGGGTGTATCAACTAATCTTAGGTACCTAGGCTCAGTGAAATGAAGAAAGCCGTATTTAAAAAGAAATCAAATCACATTTTAATTCTACAGCAGGGAAAACAAAACAAAACAAAACAATTTGTAAGCATTTTAGGTTGAGTTCCACCTCAAGTAGCTGGCTACATAGACTGTATTATTATGTATTTACTGACCCTAAATCATCCTGAAAAATGCTGGTTGAAGTTAGTCCTGCAAATGTAAAACTGGACGTAGGTGGCTCCTGCTGCTGACCAGTTATAACACTCACATCTCCTCCAGCTACAACCTAAGAAGAGAGTTCAGTAAAATGAGTTAAAAAAAGGCCAGTAAAATAAGAATGCTGATACTAAAATAATACATCATAGCAACTAATGTTCAGAAAATATTCCAAATGTCACTGGAGGTTTTTTGTTTTTGTTTTTGTTTTTTACCTGCAACTCAATAGTGCCCGAAGCATTTTTTAAGAGGCTAACAGCTTGGGAGTGAGTCATGCCCTCGGTAGATGTTCCACAGATGCTAACAATCCTGTCCCCCACCTGCAGAAGAAAATGTAGAAAAGATAACTATCAATACAAGTTTATTTACATAGATTTATTTGGCATTTTCTTTCAATAATAGCAGATCTGAGTACTTAGAGTTAGCTACAATTTATCAGTGACATAGGGCAGGAAGAAAGAAATTAGGAAGAGTGCATGGTACACTTCTCTCAAAGGCACAACATCATTGAACTACATAGTGAAGTGATGGAAGAGTAGAAAATATGAGATCAGAATTAGCAGATCAGTGTTTAAGTTTAGTGTATTCAGTGTAAAAAAAATAATTGTTCTTTACAGAATTAATCTTAATATTCTAGAAGGATATGGAAAATCATCTGAATACAGACAGGTTGAAGTAGTACATTATCTTAAGACATATTTATATATATTTATATATATATTTTATATTTAAATTAATCCTGAAATATATATATTTAAATTCATCCTGAAATAACACTGTCTATTTTCCAAGGAACATTAGTCAAATTCAACAACCTCTGATATAAATTGAATACAGTACACATGTAAGTGCTGTGTGTTACGACTACTTACTTTGACTTGGAATCTGAAAAAGAATTCTCTATCCTAAGACAGGTAAGCACAGAGAACATGAGATATGAAACAGACTGCATACATACAGGAACAACCACGAGACTCACCAGTGTAGCTCACTTAGAGAATCCATCATTCTGAACTAGGCTTCCTACTTTGAATTTTCACAAGTTTATCAGCTGTATGATCCAAGATTTCTTTAGGACTTCCTTCCCAAGTTAATATATCCTTCAGCAATTACCTTTTACCGTGTCACCAATCTGAGTTACTTTATTGTCAATCCAAATAGCAAAAATTCTTTTCACAGCCAGAAGCAATCATGACTGCATCATTAAACTGCTACCTTATTACCTGTCTAGAGTAATTATTGTGCAGTACCCATACAATCTTTATAACCTTCTTAACAATTAACTTACTCTCAGTTTCTGAGTCTGAGCTGCAACTCCATTTGGATGCATCATGGCGATAAATATAGGAACATCTCCAAGGGGACTTCCTACACCTCCAGCAATGCTCACTCCTAGTGAATCTGCAGGGCCCTATTATTGTAATGAAAAAAAAAAAAGATTTTTTTTTTGGAAAGAAAAATACATAGAGAATTGCAGGCTTACCTTAAAAAATTAATAAAAATCCTATCTTATGAAAATCAGAATATGCCTGTCTCAAGCCATTTTTTAAAGTTAATATATTTTGGAAAAGCACAGAGCGCACAATACATAGTTCTTCCCATCAGCGGAGGGTGACAATTTACTGACTCAGTTATATGTTTTTTCTTAACCAAACTGAATACTTACAGAAGTCAACATCAAACCCTTAATGTCAGCATTTGTCTGGCAAGGAAAACTGTAGATATGGGATTGATTGTCCTTTTTTATCAGCCTCCTATTAGGAACCTGCTGTAGATGAGAATTAATCTTTATGCTCCCCCTAGTGTCCCACTATTGAACAACAAAACTAGTAATTCACTGCTGTACAATGCTCAACTACCTAACCACCAAAATTGCTATCATAGATAGGTATTCACAGATTCAATGTTAAAAAGAGAATAGTTAAATACAATCTGCGTAATCAAGGAAACTGGATCCCAGGCAAAGTCAAATAAATGCATGTGTTTTAGACAATCAGAAGCAGTCTGTAACTTAGATCTTATGCTCCCATCAATGAGAAAGGTAATTGAAACCCAGTTGAAAAACTGGCAGCTGTCATGTAAAGGCCTATCTATTAAAAATACATGTCAAACAAATGTGAAATACAAAACAACAGACTTGCAAGTTTAGTACAGTTCCCTTGGCTTCACTACAACTGCCTGGATTTAACTCTGTTTGGTAACACTGTTACTAATTCTCTCTCCATTTGCTTTAAAAACAGGTCACAAAATGTGATGGTGGAAGTCACACTTACTTTACTTATAAATATGGGCAGTGGAGATCAGTAAAACCAGTAGACAAATGACTTAACTACTGCCACATCAGTTCTTCCCTCTAATGATTAACTGGGTGGCCAGACTTTCTCCTTTACATACACATAACATCTACAGAACCTTTCCTGATACATACCACTTTATGCTGTAACTTACCTTTTTTATCTCAACTGTTCTTAATCCCTGTATTTCAGAAGCTGCTGTCAGATAAATTTAAAAAGGAAAGTTAAACTAGTATATAAAAGAAACTTTTCCATTAAAGTCATCCAAGCCACTCTGATGATTCTAGCTTTCTGCTGCTTCATTACAGACATACATTTCAACACAGATTTTGAAAGCAGCTGCCATTAAATTAATAGCATTGAAATACATCTAGAATGGGTGAAAAAGTCATTCATTCTTTCAATTTAAACAACTATTGGAGTAAATTGCTAAGCAATGCTTATAGAATAGAAACTATTATTTGATAGCGATATTTGGGTCACAAGTAACTGGTGTAAATCTGAGCACTGGAGAGCTATTACACAGCTATTCTAATTTAATGTAGTATCCAGAATTGACCACGTACTTTCCAAGAATGAGTCAGACAGCTTGACTGAAGACATAATAAGATTCAACAAAAATAGTTCTCGCTCAACTTAGATTCTCAGCATCTAAACTGCTGATGTAACACCTGCTAGTTTATTTTATAAAAAGTGATTCAAAGAGATATATGACGTACTGTATAATAACCACCACACCCGCAACATTTTAATGACTAAGGAATCACTTTCAGGCCTATAGTATACAATGACTATGTGTTAGAGAAAGCAGATCTCAGCTACCAATATACAGATATAAATTACTGAAAGGGCCATAAAAACTTACAGGTATTTTTCTTCAGACCGCTTTCAAAGACCTCAGGTGCACTTGAACCAGAAGCTGGAAAGCTGAAGGATGAGAGACTGCCACTTCCTTCACTGACCTAAATACAGTGTTACACTGGGATTAGAAAGCAGTTTCAGAGTCCCAATTTGATAAAATTGTAACCCATTGTATTCAGTGTATTTTACAAAATATTTTTATTATTTATTATTATTATTATTAAAAAATATTTTTTTATTCAGTGTATTTTTCTTGCTACTTTTTCTGTGCCCAGTTAAAGCTGATACACTGAACCTCTGTATGTTTCCTGGACACTCTGGAGGGCTCCTTGTTTGAAACATGTCATTAGACCAACAGAGATCGCGTGATTACAGACCCATGCAACAGGTTGCTTCTGAGGGCCAGACTGTCCCCTTATTTCTACATATGTCATCACTTCAAAGACCTTCTGGTGAATAAGACAGCCACCATTATCAAGGTAGGGACACAATACAAAAGACAAATCTTTACATATCCCCACATGTATCCTCACAGTCATCCAGACACTCCATAAGCTAAAACTAAGATTGGACTCTACACTCAGTTTCACCTACACAATTTTCCAGCTTCCCCTAAACAATTTACAGAATTTCCACTACAGCCTCAGGACAATGTAAAGGAACAACATGGCTCACAGTGGTTTTAGTTCATTGACTCTTACCGACTCTTCTAAACATTCAACATTGTGAACTTCTTACTTAATAGCTTAGATTAATACCACACAGAGCTTGTGTATTTTTGTCTGGACTGGCATTATCTTTTGAAGAGATACTGACACTTAGTCCTTAACCCTTCTTAGCCTATTCACTTCAAATTTCAGAAAGAAAAAGTCCCAGTTTAATTAGGATTCACCTTAAACTATTTACATCTATGTTCAATCACTGACAATAGTGATGGTGATGTATACCAGGTTTATAACTACAAAAAGTTCTAAGGTAAGTCGTGAGCTCTCTCATTTCAATAACTCCTACCTGAAATCCCAATACATACATCGGCACAGAATCACAATGAGAGCTGCGACCACATAAAGGATGCATTCAAATGCAGAAACTGATGTGAGTTATAACATTAAACAACATTAAAACAACAATAAAACAAGTAAACTTAGGAAAAGCCTGACAGAAAGGGTGAAGGTTTCCTGCTTCTTGTGACCAAGATTATGGTAAGAATATGAAAGGTATAGAGAAATTCAGTAAGATTACTGAAACAATACCCCATTGCACTCAGCACCCTCCAGGTAACAGGTGTAAACCCTACATCAACTTGTTCTGGTAATGAAGACAATCAGCTCTTCCTATTTCCCATGCAAGAGCTCTAAGAATCAGACTAGACAACATAGTAGAGCCTGTAATCCACTCTATTATTTCTACTATATACTCTACTATAATATCTACTCTACTATTTCTGGAATGAACTCTTGGCTGGATCACGTCTTTAACTGATACAACTAGCTAAAATGAACATGTAAAATGGCTACCAAAAAGCTGCAAAGTACATGGAAAATAATTTTCATCATAAAATTAACTATTTTTTTTTGCTTTCACTATTTAACCACATTTTTTTTCTTCCAGACTAAACAGTTTTACAGTTACAAACCTGGCTGCTCTGGGATGTTCTCCTCTCAGAGTGGAACGGACCAGCTTTTATTCTTCCAACCTCTAGTCTTACCGTACCTAACGAACACTAAAGAAAGAGTCATTTTTAATACACCTCTTGTATCTACAACATTAAAGCCAACAACAACACTTAAGTCACTTATTAGATGGTAGAAGAAGAAAAAAGCATGGACAGAGGGGAAAATACAGGACTAACAACCCTGTGGTGAGAACTGAAAAGACAGAGTTTGCGGCAGGACCAGAACCATACCAACTATGACTGAATGATACTATTGAATGATATTCAATACAGACCTGAGAACTTTTCGGATTAAACAGTATTCTAATACAGATGTGAGGACTACTTATGAAGCCTAATTCCATTACCTTTTATTTAAGGAGTAGTAGTCTTGGCTTCTAAATAGTAATGCTAACGTGTACTTTCAAGATGACATTTTTCAAAGAAGAATAAAAGTGGAGTATTTTCACGATAAGCACTAAAACAGTACAAAACCTCCAAGTATTAATTAGTATTTCTGTTGATATAGCTGATAGTGTGGTATTTAAAGTGGTAGTTAGCAATCTCTCTCCCACTCTTGAAATTACCTGTTAATATGGATCCATACTGATGTAACTAAAGAGATTTTGGGTGGGAGGTTTTCCAAAAATCTATCTGTAGTTTAAGAGACCTTTCTGTATCTGACTCCCAAGAGGAACTTGGGTGATATGGATTGATTGCACATTGGAAAATCCATTCCAATGCTTCCATTAAGCATTGAGTTCTTAAATATACTATTAGGCATTTCATGTATAAATACCTATCTCAGATGAAAATTCACCATGCAATCAAACATCTAGAAACCAAGATGTTAGGCTTATTTTGATAACGGATAGGTAAGGTGTTATCACAAAAACACTTCAGAAAATAGGACTTCCAAAATAATATAAGTAGTGTCAAAAGAACATCTATCTATCTGCAACATATTTAAATACAGAAATTTCAAAGTATTGTTGCTATTTTGCTTTTCCCTTTCTTCCACTGGGAAGTTGTTATGATCTCTGGTACCTATGCAACCAAAGAATTTACTGTTACAGATGTCTGCCTTTATTTATCATACCTTAGCTGTATTACCCTAAGAGAGGTTCAAAAATCTATCAGAAAATTCACAGTAAGAAACAGACCAATATATCAAACTCAACAACATAATATACCCATTCAAATAGGGTTTCTAAACCTCCGTAGCTAGCATATACTATTGATAATCTCTTAGAGCTGATGCTAGGAGAGATTTATTACTAAATTACTTTTTATTTTTTTAAGTAATACTGACTTCTTCACGTCCTGGAAAAGACGTGATCAGGGCTCAGACATAAACAGTCTTTCCTGCTGCTTTCCTCCTGTAAAATTACCACATCCTCACATAAAATGCAAGCCCACAAATGAGATTTTGAAGTTATTATGTGTGAAAGTGGGAGGTAATACTTTCCATCTGAACTTGTGAGTAAATCACTTCACATTCTGTCTTCTTACTTTTTTTTTTCCTGGAGTCTCCTATTTGATAAATCTAAAGTCAAATGAGTGGAAAAAAAACTATCAACTTTTCACATATTTGGGGGATACATAACAAGAAATACTGCAAGAACGGGAGGAATTTTCACACATTCTTGTGGTTTTATGGCAGTTTAAATACATTGGGATTTTACAAAGATTGTAAATAACTTTCTAACAAAATACATTTTAGGCAATTCAGGACAACTCGCTGTAGATCATTCACTTGTGAATGAAAATAGAACTGATACCTGAACTAAAAATGATGACTGCCTGTGTGTGAGTGATCATGCTTTTATCCATTTTTACTGTGTGAAAGAAACAGAACCATTAATAATATCTGAGATATTTTAGACACCACATTTCTCAGGGCCAGGACAATTATTTACAAGTACCACCGAGTGGGATGAAGTATCAAAAACTTAAACATGAAAATAATAAGTGAGACTATTAATTAAGTATACTCAATTGTATACTCCAAAATGCTTGCCAACTAACAAAAATGATAGAAACTTTCCAAATGAAGCGGCATTTTAATTAAGAAGAGATGTAAAAGTGCAGCATATGAGGAAGAAATACTTTGTCCAAAGTGCAGCATGTGAAGAAGAAACCCATTGTCCTTATATCCTTATATAAAATAAAGTATCAGGTAAGAATTGGAAAGTACTATTACCCCAAAGGAATACATTAACAAGTTCACTATCAGAACACAGATGCAGCTGTGACATTCTCAATTATTGTCACACACTGAAAATATATATATACATAAAAAAAAGAGCATACCCTAGGAAAAAAAAAAAAAAGGCTTGAAGAACTATTTAAGACCTGCAAAAATATACCTTTTAAAATAATGCAAAGCATGATTATGTCTACATACCCAAGAGTCAGCTATCAATAAAGGCTGTTAAATTTTTTCCAGTGGAGCGTTTTCATTGAAAAATGCTGACTCAACAGAATCCTGACATGCAACCGAATGTCTCAAAACTCTGTATGGAAAACAGACAAACTGGCTGACCAGCTGGACTTCCTGCCAGACCACAGGAACTGTTGTATGTATGACTTCATTCTGATTTGGAAATGGAGGAGATCAGAAACACAGTATTTACTGAGAACAGGAATTCTGGTTCTGAGAACGGCAGCCAGGAGGTTACTTCACTTATCTTTGTGAGAAAGTGATTTCTTACCCTAGATGCCTTGCTCACTGAGAAAGGCATTATAAAATTTAATGGATGCAATGTGACACAAGACATACACAGAAAAAAAAAAAAAAAGATAAACATTAACAACTGTGAAAGCAACCACTTTCTGGCACAACTACACTGATGAGTTCTGTATAATTTAAAGCCAATTCTAAGTATCTTTCTAAAAATATGAGATAGTTAAACAAGTAGGCATTTGTTGGATAAAATACAGTATTAAGTTCTAGATTGCTCTAGGTAATGGTCTTTTATTGCCCTATAAAGATATGGCAGTCTGTGCTACCACTATTCCCACTTTTATCAGGCGAAGTATGAAAATCTGAACTCTCTAGCCTTCAGGAATTTAAATTCAGATCCAAAGCTTGTTCTCCCTGACATCTCAGCAACAGTCTGAACACAGGCTGAATAAAACTTAAGCTTTTAAAAGTCTGGATCTCAATTCTTCACTTTTAACCATCTCATGTTTTCCTGATACCTTTAGCAAAGCTGCAACAGCCTCCTGGTTAGCATTTCGAACATCTTCTCCATTCACAGTCAGTATCTGATCTCCTTGCATCAATCTCCCATCTGTATCTGCTATTCCTCCTTTGACGATGTCTGACACAAACACCCCTGTATCATTTCTGTAAATACACACATGAATTCTGAATTACAATATTGTTTAAGGGTCACTTTTATGGCTTGCAGTTGGGAACCCAATGAATACTGTCTCATTTTTCTGATGAGTCATGTTGAGCTAGTTCCTCTAGGAATGGCACAAGAATGACACATACTGCCTTTACAGGATTTGAGCACAGCACCCCAACAGAAACACACGAGTGACCAAGTCCCAGACATTGACTGTCCGTGTATGTTCATACCTTTTCCCAACGATACTCAGGCCAAGGCCTTTGCCAGGCTTCTTTTGGAGCTCTATAATGAGTACATCATACATATCTTCCTCCTTGTACTGGGCCTCGTCTCTGTACACCGTCAGGCGAACTTTTTGGGGAGTCTGTCGGAGGACATTTATTGCTTCATCATGTGTGGCATTCCTGAGGTCAATCCCATTCACCTACAATGTAAGCATACATAGATGAAATATACAGGACTTTCCAACAGACAAATGAAAGATGTCTAGCTAGCAAATGAAAATAAACAGTGACCAAAGAAGTAAGTCCACCTCTAATATCTGATCTCCAGCCCACAGTCTCCCATCTTTTGATGCTGCTCCTTCTTCATATACTTCATGGATAATGATTGCTCCCTGTGGATAAGCAACAAAAATAAATTGCATAGTGAAAGAAAATGCCCCTAACTTTGAAGCAAGAGCTACAGAAAATTCCTGCTAAAATTCATTGTTTTAAAAAAGTTAGAATAATGACAAATTACCAAAATATTTAAGAAGTTCACTTATACTTTCAATCTTAAAAGTGTTTTTTTTTCTTTTTTTCTCTTTTTTTTCCTGATCCTTAGTAACTTTCTATAGAAGTGCCACAGAACAAATGAAGACAAAATCTCTTCTAACAGATATTTTCATTTCTATATTATTATTTCATGTGAGTAACAGGTATTTTTCCAACCAACCAGCAAAGTGTCTGCTCCTCCAACAATGCTCAGGCCAAGACCAGTCCGTCCTTTGGAGATATCAATGGTTGTTTCACATCCAGGAATAATGGGACAAGTAGCGGGGTCAGAAGCTAGTGTGGCTGGAGTTGAAGATCTGCTTGTATCTAAAACAAAATTAAACATCCTAGTTACAGGATTAACTAAACATCCTAGGTAAGACAGCTTAGTATCAGAAGAGTGATGTTAAAATATCATTTTGAGAATCCATACTCTATAGTAAGAGCTCAAGAGTCAATCTACAGGAAACATACTTATTTCAAAATGCCCACATAATACCACCCTCCCTTGCCCTCAGTCAAGTACTGTCCTGTGGTTTTAATAGCAGTTGTCCTGTTTCTAGGTCAACAAGCACCTGGATCACAGTTTTAAGTTTACTGAGATAGTATCACATACAACATGCTATATTTGTACTACCTACAAACTCTTAGAGTTTGGATAGCCAAAGAAGCTATTGTACACAACAAATGCTATTTCAGAGATAACTAAATATCTATACCAGTAACTCTGCAACACAGATCACAGATAAATAAAGTGCATACAATGTATTACATACATGGATGCAAAGATGTCAGTCCTACCCTTTTGTAATGGGCTAAGTCAAGGTCCAGCTAACTAAATATTCTGTCTCAGACTCAGATTTGTACCATGAGAAAGAATGTGAAATACAGTGGTATTTTCCAAGTCTACCAGTACTTGGTCAACCAAAGGTTGTACGCACACACCATTCTATCTAGGAGCCCTCAACAAGAGCTTCTATACACCAGTCACACTTTTAACTGACCACTGACACAGCTTTTGGAAGCCGTATATCTCAAGGTGTAAATATCATAGAATCATAGAATGTCTTGGGTTGGAAGCGACCCTAACAATCATCTCATTCCAACCTCCCTGCCACAAGCAGGGAACCTTCCACTAGACCAGCTTGCTCAAAGCCCCATCCAGCCTGGTCTTGAACACTTCCAGGGATGGGACATCCACGTCTTCTTTGGGCAACCTTTTCCAGTGCCTCACCACCCTCATAGCAAAGAATTTCTTCCGTATAGCTAATCTACCCTCTTTTAATTTAAAGATGTTACCATATATAAATAATATATATAAAGTTAAAGCCACAATTAGTGTAAGTTCCTACAGTGTATATGGTGTTAAAAAGTTCCTTACAACTTACATCCTTAGGTATTAATTTATGTGTGATCACACACAAATTTTTTGAGTAAAAGTTTGCAAATAATACTAAACTGCTAAGAGCTGTAGATTTCCCTGAGAGTGCCTTGCAGAGACATTAGAGACAAATTAGAGGGCTGGACAATCACCAACAATATTAAGTTCAACAAGAGCAAGTGACAGATTCTACACCTGGGAAGGGACAATTGTCGCTGTATGCACAGACTGGGGGATGGGAGGCTGGAGAGCAGCCCTGCAGAAAGGGACCTGGGGGTTCCATTGTACGGTAGGTTGGATATGCACCAGCAGTGTGCCCTTGCAGCCAGGAGGGCCAACCTTACCCTGGGGTGCATCAAGTACAGCATTACTAGCTGGTCGAGGGAAGGGACTGTCCTGCTCTGCTATGCTCTGGCACAGCCTCCCCTCAAATACTGTGCGCAGTTTGGGGCACTACAGTACAAAAAGGACATAAAACTATTAGAGTGTCCAAAGGAAGGCTATAAGGATGGTGAAGGGTCTAGAGGGGAAGATGTATGAGGAGCAGATGAAGTTGCCTGGTTTGCTCAGCCTAGAAAAAAATGAGGGGAGGCTTAATGGTGGCCTACAGTTTCCTCACCAGGGGAAGGCAGAGGCAGGTCCTGATTTGTTCTTGCTGATGACCAGTGGTAGGACCTGAGGGAATGGTGTGAAGCTGACAGGGGAGGTTCAGGCTGGGTGTTAGGGAAAGGTTCCTCACAGAGAGGGTGGCTGGGCTCTGGTCAGGACATCAAGCCTACTGGAGTTCAAGAAGCATTTGGACAACGCTCTCAGACATATGATCTGATTTTTGGATGGTCCTGTGCAGACCCAGGAGTTGTAGTTGATGCTCCTTTTGGGTCCTTTACAACTCAGGATAGTCTATGATTCTATGAACTTAGTAGTGATATAATTGTGTATCAATACTACTACTACTAATAGTCAATAGAAACATGACTCAGCAATACTTGCGTGATGTACATATGAATAAATTGTGAGGTCTCCATTAGTCAATTAAGATATTACCTTCTTAGTGGTGTGTTGCTTAACCAATAACTATTATCAATCACTTGCATCTCAAGTCTCCATTTGAAAGGGGGAGATTGAAATTCAGGTAGTTCTAAACAGTGAGACAGCCTCAACCATTCTTCTGCTCTAACAAAGATGAGGTGAGTTTTCTCTCTGCTTTAAAGAAAATGGCTCCCACTTCTAGACATCCATGATACAAGCACTTGTTAGACAGCCCTTGGGATGCAAGAGCAAATCCCTCCACTCTTCCAACTCTAACACAGGCCAGTGGGAAAGCAGGAGGTAGGTCTTCAGTTTGGAGCCTTATTGCTTTATTTAGATGGATCTGTAATCTGGAAGTACTAGAAACTGAAGTTCAGAAAACAGTTGAGTGCATACAAAAAGAGAGAATTTGTTTACAAGCTACGTCTTCATTTCTATCTCATAACTCTAGTGAAGCTAGACAAACAAGGAGAACCTTACTTTTGACCGCTTCTGGTTCAGGTGAGCTGGAAGAGGGGACAGTTGCTGGTGGTTGGATATTCCTCCTCTCTGCTGGAGCAGTGCTGACTGACGCTGTAGTCAGGCTACCTGCCTCTGCTGAGTTGACTGTAAGCCTCACCATGGTTTTGGACGTCTTCAGGAGACTGATAAACTGAAAGATGAAGAGAAAAGCTGATGCAGAATATAGCTGGAGTGTCACTTATAAAACAAAATACAGAAAAATAACTGTTCTCCAAACTGGAGCTAGAAGTCACAATCCTGAAGGTTTTCTTGGCAATGAACAAGGACAAATATTGATGCTTTGATAATAAACACCGTCAGAGTTAACTGTGGGACAGATCTGGCTGAAGTTATTCAATTAGCTTCCCTGAAACTCCGTCAAATTGTTATTTAGAAAGGGAAATAGCTTTCTCCAAAGGGTTGAAATATCAGGCTTGGAATATAACACAGTGATTGTTACAGACCCTCCCCATGTATAAGTACAGTACATGACCTAATTTACCACCGATGCAATTTAACATGTATAATACAGACATAACAATTTTACTGTTTCTAATACTTTTGAAGTGTTAGATATGAAAACACATTATTCAGCAATAGTTCATGCCTTTTATCCCACATCTAAGTGCCTCTGATTCATCTGATCTGAACCACAGGAATAAAAAAAAGTCACGTCAGTAATGCAGAGAAAGACTATTTGTGTAGTGCATTAATACAAAATAGCAACTGAGCTCTAAATGCAGGCTTGATCTTATTCTGCAGTAGTTTCCTTATCCAGACAAAGCCTGTAGATCTTTGGTTCTTTAGACAGCTTTGAAAATAAAATCAGAGTCACAAAAACCTTATTGGTTCTGGACACATTCATCTCCTATATTTAGTGGTGTGATTTCTACGCTATTCTTGACACCTAGAAAAGAAGCACCTTTTCTACTGGATAGCCCACAACAATTTCATCATCCACTGCCAGGATCTGATCCCCAACTTTGATTCTTCCATCCTGGAAACAAAATAGAAAAAAAAGTATGAGTGCTACGAATGCTACTCCAAAAACTGTTTTCATTCCCTATATGGATTTAAAATGTTCTCACACCTTTGCTGCTGCACCATGATCTGTTAAGCTCTTAATAACTACTCCATTAATTGTGTCTTCTTCACTAATGGCAATTCCCAAACCTCCTTGATCCTGGGATAAATAGAAATATGCAAATGGTTAGGTACTGCATTTATCAAAATGTTAGAATACATTCAGTAATAACTAGTGAAGCTTGCAGACGTAACAAAAGTTTTTACAATGCATCAATGTTTTCCTTTTAAACTAATCTATTTCTGAAATAGCCGATTTTTTCCGACCTACAAATAGTGCATTGGCTACCAAGATAGTTAGCAAGATAAATCTGAAGCAAATCTAAATTCAAACTTACTCTTTTTGAAACTTTGTAGGTCAATTGTGATTCAGTTGTTAAATTCATAAACAGAATTAAGAATTACAGTGAATCACAGAATGGCTAAGGTTGGAAAGAACCTCTAGAGGTCATCTAGTCTAAACCTCTGTGCTTAAGTAGGGACACCTAGAGCAGGTTGCCACAGCCATGTCCAAGCAGCTTTTGAAGATCTTCGCGAAAGGAGACTCCACAACCTCGCTGGGAAACCTGTGCCAGTGCTCCATCACCAGTACAGTAGAGAATTGTATCCTGACATTTAGACTGAATCTCTTGTGTTCCAGTTTGTGCCCACTGCCTCTACTCTTGGCACTGGGCATCACTGAAAATACCATAGGTCTGTCCTCTTTGCACCCTCGCTTCAGGTATTTATACAAATCTGTAAGACCCTCCCTTCAAGCCTTCTCTGCTGCAGGCTGAACAGTCCCACTTCTTTCAGCCTCTCCTTACAGGAGATGTGCTCCAGTCCTTTGACCATTGTAGTGGCCCTCTGTTGGACTCTTTCCAGTACGTCCAGGTCTCTCTTGCACTGGGGGACCCAGAACTGGACACAGTACTCCAGATGCAGCCTCACCAGTGCTGAATAGAGGTGAAGAATCACCCATCTTGACATGCTAGTGATATTTTGCCTAATGCAGCCAAGAATACCATTAGCTTTCTTAGTAGGAACTCAGAACGTTTGGAAACTATAGACTAAGGTAAATAAAACTTCATGATATAGCTTAAATTCTCTATTTGAAACCACAGGAGAAATACATACAGCAGTGTAAAATACAGAGGATGGAAAAATGCATGCTCATCCTTTGAAATTAGCAAATGTTTGGGACAGAGTGAAATTTCCCCAGTGTTTATAGCTAGAATTAAATCATCTGGATACCATCATCTGTAAGATACTGTGCTGGTTGACAAGGAAAGGCTAGGTGCCTTCCAAGGAGACAAACTTATGAATCGTTGTGAAGTTTACTCTCATGAGTACTCTCCACTGAATGCAACTCCTTTTCCCCATGCCAATAAGCAGAAGCTTATTTTTTCCACCCTCATTTGGCAGCTTCACAGTTATGCAACACTTTGCCATTTTCTCTCAGCTGCACAGTTTCAGCAAAATATATATATTATTTTTAGGGGAATTGCTACTTATAATCTGATGCTAATTAATTTACGTGGAACAACACAGGTAACGATTTACCTTAGGCAGCAAACAAACAAACTCTCTGTTCAACTACAGCAGCTAGTTACCAAAAATTTTGCCATTAGGTCAAGAGATGACTTATTCCAGAGATACAGATCACGTGGAGAATTTATGTGAAGTATAAAAGCCTCATGATTGCCAAAGACAATCATTACATCAACAAAGTTTTTGGTTCACTCACAAAAAAAAAAAAAGAACAAAAGACCCCTAGAAATCTCTATTGTTACTTCTAGTAAGCAAGGTACAAAGTTTGTTTCCCATTAAGTGGGACTCCATTACAGAAAAATCAAGCTGGTGAACATAAATGTGGCTGGTGTAAATTTAATTTTCAGCACATACCTTAGGGAGTTCCACATACTGAATGTTTTTATACGAACTGAAGTCAGAACTAACACTGGAGTTTCCAGCACTGGGATCAATCTGATAATGAAAACACAACTGTGAGCAGCTATTTTCAACGTTTTTCATCAAAATGAAGTAGCATGCATACATTTAAAGTGGGACTGGTCATTTTATGGATCCATTTAAACTGCTATAACCTTATTCATGGCAATATTAGATTTATTTCTCAGATCAGGTGAACATAAAGTAAAACAGAACTAAGAACAGTAAATGTAGCAGCTGCACTAAAATCTCTTTGTTTTTCCATTGGATTTCTTCTTTTGTAATAATTGCTAAGTCGACAGAGTACCCCTGTATCCAGAACAGTGTCAGTATCTCAGTCAAATGAAGAAACAAATATTTACTTTACCTCTTGGTTTTGAAGAGTCCCTGAAGTACAAGCCTCTACTGACTTTGTAGGGCAAACGGCCATCTGATTTACTGCATCTTTATTTCTAAAATAGATTCAGTTATAGCATATGGTAAAGCAATGCCATGTTTTTTAGACCGCGTTTAAGTCTAGATCTTTCTTCTGCTTTATTTGTGGCAGTGCCAACACAAACATGAAAACAGAAAACTCAAAACATATTTAAAAACTGCTAAGAACTGGGTACAAAAGCATACCTATCTCACCAAAATTAAAAAAACAAACAATCCCTGTGCAAGAACTTGAGCATATTAAACATATTTTTTTAATAAAACTTTTAAAGACAACTTACCTGATAAAGATTATTTTTACTTTAGATGGTGCACATTTGATTATTGATGAAGCATTCTGGTGAGTCCTTCCATAGAGCATTTGCCCATTTATCTATGTAAAGGAAAGTAGAAATTATTTCTGCAAATATTCCAATTCCCTTAATCTTTTGATTAGGCTTAAAAAAATCCACTATCCCACATCACTGGCTAAAACAGCAACTGTAGCAAAATTAAGGAACATGGTGTGTCCAGCTTTCACTCTCTTTAGTGAAAAAAATCCTTATAGTTTCGTTTCAGTCTTAACACGTTCACATAGCTAAAAATGTCATTCTCTGGGTTATATTGCAGTTATATGAGTATTGACTTAGCACATCATCTATTTCCTTTTTGTGACTCATGGAGCAACAAAGCAGGGCCATGGAAAATTCTAACCAAAACAAATAAATACATACATTCAACAACAAGATTACTACTCTTTATTGAACCACAGCTGTGAGCAATGCACTTTATGCAAAGGAGTCTGAATGTTGGTGCATTTACAATCTGAAAATTTGACCTTAGAATCATTGTCTTCATTTAGCAGAGCAGACTCACTGAAAGCCCCTGAAACTCACATGATTCAGATACGGCTGGAGATATCAGTGTGAACTTGCAGAATAAGCAAAGCCATAATTGGCTTACATTTTATTAATTGTGTTTGTTCCTGCAAATGGAAAGCCACAGTGGATAAGTCCATTTTAAAAATGGGGAAATTATTTGAAAAGGACTGCTTGGACCCACACAAAGGGTACATACACACATACACCAAGGTAGTACAAACAGAAGCAGAGATGCAGAAAACAGGAAGCAACAGAAGCAAGACACTGAACTGAGTGTTGAGTCTAACAGCAAACCCTCAGCTCCCACACAAGCTGTATCTACTAGGTACTGTCACAAGACTACTGAGCCCTACCATTTACACTTGAAATGACAATCCAGACACAGTAGTGCATCCAGTGTTTACCCTGCACTTATGAAGAAACATAGTCAGTCCGTCAGCTGGGGGATGGGACATGATCCACCACAGCTGATGGGCAGCAACTCTGGAACCTGAGGAGCAAGCTTAGATGCCCCTCTCAGAAGATGCTAAGAGGATCTCTTAGCATTAGGTTGCAGGTTCACAGTAAGTTTATATGAGAACTGGCTCAGGCAGATGTGTTTCAATGTGTTCTAAAGATATTCAGCATCTACAATAATAAAGTTTTTGAACTTTAAAGCTTTAACTGAATCAAGAGAACCACCTAGCATATAACATTGGACTTTGCAAATAGCAGGCATGAGGCTAGGTACCTCAAAAAAAAGTAACGCAAAGCCCCTGACAGGCTGTAGGAGCTCAGTATCACCCTCATGCTTTATTCAGTCCCACCATTCCTTTTCAACTACAGTGCATTATTAGACCTCAACATACAGTTCTGAGGTTACAAAAATGCAGTTCTGTGATGGTAATGTTAACTACTGTAACTACTGCTGCTAGACTGGTTAATGCTGTAACAGAATACATCTGCAAGAACATCAGTTGAACTGTAGCAGTATAAAAATAAACATTATTCTTCTAAACATATTAAGAATGTTAGTTGCATAGTAAGTGGTTGCGTTTCTTCAAAAAGCCACTAGAGAACAGATCAAATTTGTCATGAAAAGACAGTCCATGATACAAATGGATCTGCTCCTATTTCCCTTACTTAATTTCCATTTTATATGTAACACAAGGTAACAGCATTCTTACATTATCACACTTCCACTAGACAAAGAAGTAATTAGAAAGTCTGGAGCACTCCACAGATGGATGGAGTACAGGACTTCAGTGTTTTCCATGGTCCACAATGCATTGCCCTTCCATACATCTCCATGACACAGAAACTGCTGGATCCCACCATTTTTATCCACTTTAAACACACAAGCACATGCACTTTTACTCCGTACTACTGTAACCAGGAAGAAGAAAAAAATCCCAGCTGCAACTATTTCCCATACACCAGCATAAAAATTTGGTAGCCAGTGTTGTCAATGTGGGTAACTTGGGAATTTCAAGGTCTACTGAAAAACACCTATTTTGCAGCAAGAATCTTATTTTTGTATATATTTTAAGTCAGTATGCCTTGTTGTCAGTATAAATTGCAAGAACTCACCTCTAGCAACTCATCTGCAATCTGTAACCTGCCATCTTTGCCAGCTGCTCCATTTGGGTCAATTCCCACTATAAAGACACTCATCCTGGATCGGTCTTTGTTACCAGCAAGACTAAGTCCCAGACCTGTCCTTCCTTTTTCCAGCTCAATCATGTGTAGCTCCCCTGGTAGATTTCCATAGCGCTGCATGATCTTTTCTAAATGTAAAGGTGTGGGCAGCAGAGGTTGGATTTACATTAGAAAGTCTCACAAACCACCCGGACAGTCATGAGCAGTGTCCAACAGTCTCTGATAGCACAATTCCAAACTAGATGAGAAATTTTTAACTGTACACCACACTTTCATTTCAGCTAAGTCTTAGGTGATTTCTAGTTCTATATTTTCTTTCCAACTTTGGAAAACAATAAATCTTTTCTTAAAAAAAAAAAAAAAAGATTTTTCATGTATAAAAGCAATAATTTTAACTTTCTTTACTCCAATAACACTTCAAGGAACGGGAATTGAGATTATATATCACTGCCATCAGTTCCCTAGATTACACTGAAATTCTGCAAATAGTCCTGAATGAGAAATAGTCTAGACAATGGAAGAACACAGAGATCAAAATGCAATTTAGAAGAACAAATTACTTGTGTATTTTACTTTGTGCCTCTAACCAACCACAAATGAAAGCTGACAACAAAGCTTAACACCCAAACCACAAAACACACAAGAACAAAGTAGTTCAAACTGGACACCCTGTATCTTCTGCTACAATGTTATTTCAACAATGAATATTTGACAAAATTATAATCAAGGATAAACTTACTCCAGCTGTAACCGAACTCATCCTCTTTCTCCACATCTTCTTGGACTTTGCTGGAAGATGACTGTGTAACATCACAGCTCATTCCTGAAAATGCTGGAGGAGGGGGCAGAGGCAAGTTACAAAATGAAGTCTTTTCTGGCTCTGAATCTGACTGACTGAATGCCTGTGGAGAATAAGAAAAATGCAGTGGCTAAGCAAATGCAGACTCTGCGTACGACAACGTAGTATACAAAAATGTCAAAATGTCAATGACTACAGCTTTGAAGTTTAAATACCAAGCAGCTGGAATTCTAAATGAGTAACACGGCACAAAAAAGCTGCAAGAGATCAAAGACGGAAACAAACGCTATGCGAGGTAAGAGATAACTTCACTCCAAAACGTATTCAGAAGGAAACAGAACTGACAAGAAAAGCCCAATTCAGTAAAGTTTTATGTGCCACTTCACGTCAGAAAAAAGTCTCTTGTGAAGACTCAACTTATTTTTTACAATATGCCATATTTGTAGAAGACTTCTACTGTATTTTATTTTTAAAAGCTGCCACATGTATTTTTTCTTGTGATATGCTTGGGAAGCCAAATAGGAGAAAAGGGAGCTGAAACAGAGAACTCAGTGTTTTCAAAAATGCCTCCAGAAACAATAAAAGTAATCAATGTATTAATGGAAAGGACGATTTAAAAACAAACAGATAAGTGGAGAAATCCACAGTAACTGGACTTTCTCAGTTGTATTTACTGTTTTCCTATAAATTGCATGAGGGAGATCAAGTAAAGGAAGATAGAAATTAAACCACAAAGAAGAAAAATACTTTTGGCCTTGACGTATGTGATTGATTCACGTTCACAGAAAATCAAAAGCATACACTACTGCAATATAATGTTTAAATGCCATAATCTAATCTAGCAATCCTCCATTCCTACCAAAGGAATACGCGAACATGGACTGTGATCAAGGATTTGGCTAGGCATTTTAATTTGTACCATTTCACTTGCTCAGGCAAACACATAGGCAAGGAATTCATGCCTGAATATCATAATTCTGAAGATTATCTATGCCCAAAAGATTTTGTTACTTGGCAAATTGTCTGGTGATATGCAAGTATTTTTTTCAAGAACTAAGGCATTCCAAATGTTGCACTAGCTTCATAGCCCAGTTCTTATCATTTCAGTTTTCACCTGAAATATGAAATCACCTCTGGTACCAAAAATTTGAATACAACATCTCAGATGAGCCAAAAACACTGAGATGCTTTCCTTATCAGAGGCAACAGCACACAGAATAGCAGTATACACCTTGGAAGACTTCAATCCCCTTTCAGCTGAAGATGTTGAAAAAAAACTACAAAGTTAACAACTTTGTCACACTGAGATTTAAGGAAATTCCAGTCTCACATGGGAAGTTAGTTATCTTCATTCTCTTTATACTCCAAAGACCTAATGAAAATGAAAATGCCATATTTCAGTTCCCTCATTTTGCTTCTGCTTGTAAAAAAAAAAAAAAAATTTCTCCTTTCATTCATAACGTTTGCTTGGAGCTTAATGAAGAAGTCTTTAAATGTCAAAAGCCTGGAAAGTATTAAAATGGCACCCAAGCCAATGATCTACATTAAAATTTCTGATAAATGCCATGTGTTTTTTTTGTATCATTGTATCAGCTACGCTGGTCAGTGCTTGAAATCTAAGGCAATGCATATGTTGTGTCACTGAACAATTTACAATTTAGTTCACACAAATTATACTCTAAAACAAAAACCTCAATTGAAGCAGCAAGATTACAGCAAAGAAATTTTATCCATGAGAATGAGAGTAGGGTGGAAACACCAGTTAATAACAGAGAAATTATTTTTTCATAATCAAAAATTCATGTATCCAACATGGAGAAAACTTGGAGGCAGACCTCTACATTGACCATGGATAAAAGGGAAAGTAGTTCTACAAGCACTATAGTTTTTCAGAATGCTTTCTAGAGGTTTAACTAGAAAGCTACATACAGAAAAAATGAGGAAACAGTGTGTGAGCAGACCAGATTGCTAGAGCTTACAGTAGTCTCTGTGTTTGAAATAAAAATCAGCATATCAATTTACTGATGTTCTCGCTAAATGACAGTGCTTCCAAGAACTTTGTAGAAATAAAGAAAATATGAAAAAAACAAACCGAACCAACCAACGAAAAACAAACAAACAAACAAAAAACAACACTGCTGTTAAGGTCTTCTGGAAGATCTATACTGTGTGGACATATGGCTGTATCCTGACAGATGAGTACTTAGGAACTGCAGCTGCAGCCACTGTGATCTGACTGACAAAAAAAGTACTTGTTTCTGTATCTGTGTGAATGCATACATACATTTGAGTATGTTTGATTTTTAGGAAAATGCTGAAATGAAAGTAAAAGCGAGGCTCCCTTGTGAAGAGGGTGAGGAGAGTGTTCCTATGCAATTCAGACACTGGGGACCAGGTTCTGCCTTCAGAACTCAGCCTGCCACATGTGCACCTCTAGTAACAGGAGCTGGCCCCTCAGTTTATGCACACATAAGACTTTTGCTCCCTGAATCAGGCCATACACACAAAAAAACTAAAATGCTTTAACTCATGAAATACTTGCAATGTGCCATGGCACAGTATTTCATATTACGTCATTTAAAATGCAAAGCATCATACAGTGCATGAACCCATTTTGCTATCAGGGTCACTGATCACAGCCAAGCAAATATTAAAAGTGGCAGGAAACTTGGAGCAAGTATCACAGTATCACTTTCTGCATAGGAGGCACAGGTAAAGAAGAAGCAGTACTTCAGGAGGTATCACAGGCCATGTACAAACACACAGCACACATACAGTATGACCCGCTCACTAGAATCAAAACAAACCTTGAATGGTGTGGGAGCAAAAGGGTTAGTTGGGGAACAACGGAAGGTAACCCTAATTGGATTCGATATCTCCTACAGCAACAAAAAACAGCAATCCATATGTTACAGTACCTTTGGCAATACGCAGCATTATTAATGACAACTCGATTTCATTTTATTAACTGCAGTAGATGTATTAAGTCCATTTAAAAATGGACAGAATTACGTGAGGTGTTAAGGACCCTAATGCAGCAAGGTTTCTTACTGTATATGAACCTTATTTCACTCCTAAGAAAGCTGACAGACATGACAAAGACCATTATCTCAATGTAGAAACTGCAAAAACATATTTTTTTCTCTAAAAATATGTGCAATTTTTTCACAAATACTTTTGAAAATATAGAAAATGCAAGCTATTGTTTACGTTATGTTACTACTCCCTTTCCTTGTAACTGTAACAAAGAGAGATTCCAAAAACATACATGCAATTATATACCACATATCGTAAAAGTTCGGTGTACATTTGAGATATCTGACAGACTACAACATGGAAAAGCAAGAGAGGTTACAATCACTCCCAAGATGTATAGTCAGCTAGAACTTCTATTAAATCAGAAATGCACGCACAAAAGAATTAAGCCTTTATTTATTATTGTTAGAGGTTAATTCTGTCCCCAATATAAGTAACATGCAGTAAGCACTAATCACAAAAAAATAGAATCTAACTTTTTTTTTCAGATTTCCAAAGATGTAAGTACTCTGTTCATGGTGCATTAAAAGAATTTTCAAGAAGCACATTTTCAGCATCATAAAGCAAAAGCAGTCGATGTTTGTTGGTTTTTCATGGAGGAGGAAAAAAGCGGTATCAAAACTGTAAAGTCCAAACCACGTAAAAAGAAAACAAAGTAAATAGCAGCAAAACACCTCAAACTGATGAGAGATTTATACCCAGGTGGATAATTTAATAGATACCACATGGACTGATTTTGTAATTGATAATCCACTTCTTCAGTAGCTCTCATTAATTCAGCTTCAGAGTTTAGGATTAACGGAGCTGACATTTCTTAACTTCTTTAAAACTTTTTTCTGTGTGCACGCATGTGTGTCTTTGCCTTTTTAACTCACTACACCGAATTCCAATCCTCATTAGCACAGTATTTTACCCAAATTTCTTACAGAAGAACTTAAAAACAGAGACGCTAATAGCAAAGAAGCACACACAAAATGTTTGGCAAGTTAAAACCAGACAATGAGTCATCATCCAACCTTGTTAGTGTTGAACTGAGAAGAATCAGCAAACGGGTTAGTGCTGCTGAAGACAGCTGGCCTACAGAAAAGATTGTTCTGCGGGAAAGGCAGGGAAGGGTTCTAAAAGGAAAACATAACAGAAACTGAGCAAAATCTTTGTAAATGAACCCTCTGTGACTCATGAAACAAAATGTGATTATTTAGTAGTTTGTGCTAGCCAAGGAAGATCCATTTCATGTATTTTGGTGCAGTCACGTAAAGGTAGTATTTGCTCTGTATTTCTAGTGTGTACACCCAAGTATATCAGCTACATTTAGCAGAGAGTAGAGGAAAAGCATGGATCCTCCTATCTGTTCTAGCCCATAAAACGCTTAAGTGCATAATTCAGCATTATGATCAACATAAAATTTACTTACTGTGATATATGTACAATTTTGCGCAAGTATCTCAGTGTATGGGACGCTCCTACCCATTAGCTAACTAAAATAGAATTGTGCATTTCTAGATCTGAATGGATGTAATTCTTAGTCATAATGCAGTACAAATCTAGGTTTAGTTTTATTTTGAAAACCACAGATGAGTTCTCATCATTTGATTTATGTCTTGTGGTAACATATTCAGTGTCCTTTGCAAAACAGAAGGTTGAGTAATTTTAGACATCTCTAAACAGAGTTAATAATATAGCTCACTTTGCATCTGTGTGCAAGAAGGTGTGATTTGCTGAATTTAATAAAATTAAATTCTCTGGTCTTCTCGTTAAACAATGAGAGGTAGTTCTCTCTATTATTTAATGCAAAGATTTTTCATATTTAGGTGAAATCAAAAGATGTAATTTGGTCATTCCTTATGTAGTTTTTGTATTGTACTCTATTTTTGGATCAGAAACTGTTTAATAAAGAGGGAACAACTCTGACATTACATAGTATGTTGAAAACACTGTTAAATGTATACTTAAAAATAATTTCTATATTACACATATACATGTAGCTATGCCCTAAATGTCTGATGTCTGTAAACTTCATACTGGAAAATAAGAAGCATACTAAATGGAATGGAATGTGAAAGGCTTGTGGCATCAAATAATACATTTACATCATGGTAATTTAGTCCAGATATATGTTGCAGTTTAAAAATTTTCTTAAACTGCTTTTTTCTTTCAAAACATTCCTGGAAATGGAAAATGCATTCCTACAGATTTATTCTCAAATAAGATTCTGCAAAGCAAAATGTAATGCATTTTGGTAAGTCAGCACATTTTGGTTCTACAGTGTCTTCAGCACTGAGAAGATAGAGTTCTGTATGAACAAGATTTCTTCACTGACAAGCCACTCATCAACAACAGGCAGTTTCCCTACAGTACAGGATTTTCTGTTTATACATGTAATTCACATTTGATGTCATCTTTTGTAAACAGAAGGTTGGGAAATATAATTTATCATTGTAATGATCCTATTACACTAACAGTACATTAGCCACTGCATAAAGTTATAAACTGTATTTTGATTAACTTTATGCAGCTAAAATAAACATCACAAACATTTTGTATACCAGTAGTGAAGTCCTAGTAAAAGAGAAAACACAGGATCAGCCACAGTAATTCAAAATCTCACCTTTTACCCTCTGTATTGATTGCGTAACACCTAAAATATAACTGCTAGTTCAAATTATAATCCATGCAACTGCATCACATTAATTTGGTCTGCTTACCAGGACAGAATATGGGGCACTTATTTTTGTCTGAACAGGTATGTTTTAAACAATGTGCATGAAGCATGTCTTCTGCAGTCTACAGCAAGCAAAACAAATGCTAAAATAAAGGGTACTTTTCCTTTCACTTCTTTTTGCAAAATAACACAAAAAGTAACAGGATAATTTAACCTTTTTTATTATTATTATATAACTTGCATTCAGCAATATATTAATGTGTCCAGGATGCGGAGGTATTGGGAAGCAACCTAGCATCTTGTAAAGCATAATGCTGTAACATTAGATTGTCTGGTGCCATAACATGGTGACAGTAGTTCCTACTTAGAAGTACACAGAGCAGAGCAAGTATGAAACACAGATTTGATAGATAACTGCTTGCTAGCAAAATTATTGAACTAGCTTCTCACAACTTCTCTGCATTATTTGGGCTAGTCTGGAGTACATTTAGGAACTCTAACTACTACAGCAGCCCAAATGAAGTAAGAAAAAAAAAAGGGAAAGAAACAGACTCATTAGCAACATCACTTGAAAATGACTGCCATGCAGAACCATATTAAATACAGCTACTGTGTGCAGGCAGCTAGCTATCTGGGTGACTGCACATGAATGATGGCAGGAAATTCCCTTAAAGATCTCACTATGAAGTACAGATGCAAGTTTCAAAGATGAAGACAATAAATATAATGCCATTTACAAAGATCACAATGCAAAGCATGTGTACAGCAAGAGCATATGCAATGTTTCTGCTCACAAATAAACAGAAGTTTGTTAATAAACATTCAAAAAATAATGCACAAACTTAATAATAGGAAAGAAAGATAACGAAGAGCTGCAATTAAAAAAGGAGCATTCTCTAAATATGAAAAGTTTTGATAAAGTAATGGTGTAACGACCATCCCAAACAGTGTTCTTCTGAACATTCAGCAGTGGCAATTTTGTTCACATCACAGCAAATGCAAAAGCCTTACTTTAGTAACTTGAGCATCAATAACCAACATTCAACAGAGCTTTTTCATGCAACTTTACCTTTGATGACTGATGATAAAATGGGTTAGTAGTTTTCTGCCCACAGGGAGCAGAAGCTGATGAAGGGCTATAAAGAGACTCTGGCTGGGGAACAAGAGTTATGAGACAACTAGTAAATAAACATGCAGCTTACACAGACTACAATGAGGAAGTTTAGTTTCTAGTGAATGCAAGCAACTATATTAAAGCTCATTAGCTTTTGTCTGCAATGTCCATGCAGCTTAATGACAGAAAATTTCCGCGTACTTCTAGGTCCTTTCATTAATGTCCAATGAACATTTTAACAGGTGTTGTATTTCTGCATGCGCTCCTCAGACATGCTGTCAATCTCTAAGAGTTCATTTTAATTAGACTCCTACTCTGCCCCCCAGCAAATTATCATTCTTGAGTCTTTTCAAAATAGTTTGAGAACGGCGTGCTGGAGGGTAATTCCAAATCCAAATCGATTTCATTCTAAATAGAAATAATACTTAAATCAAATCTTTGTTCCTGAAATAGCTGAGATGGAACTTTCAGGCTTAAATATCCCATTCCCAAACACCACCACGCTGAACATTCCATTCATCTATTACTACACAGCATGTCTCTTTTCATATTCTTTATGCTTACCCTTGGTCTGCTTATAATGCTCTGTACCATAAAGACTACAGGATTGCCTGCCTTCCGTATGGCTTCCACAGCTTGTTCGTGGCTGGCATCTCTGAGATCAATTCCATCCACCTGTAATTGGAAGGCCTCATCTTAACATTAAAAGAAGCTACAAGAATCATGAATCAGCTTTGGGTTTTGGACAGGAAACCTCATCTAAAACCTAAGCCCAAACCTCTGTTTTTGGTGGAAAAGTTTCCAATGACTTGGCTTTGTTTATGTCCCTCACACACAGGTTTGAGACTTCAAAGAACACTAAAAGGACATGAAATAAATGTCCATGATTTTAAATACAGAGTTTTCAATATTCCGGGTTCAGGTGCCATATTTTTTCCCCACAGGTAATGTAATACAAGAGACATGATAATATGAACAAGTTGCAGCATTTGCCAAATACTGCGGCCTGTAAAACCTATCTCAGAATAACCTACCTCCCCAAGATCTTAAATTTACAAACTGAAACTAGTTAAGTACTGGAAGGTCTTTCATTATGGCTTACTATGTCATTATGTCAGTACATTTTTTTTTCTTTCTTTCTTTTCAGTCTTTTTTTTTTTTTTTTTAATTACTAAAAACACCGATAACGTAAACCCAGCTTCAGCTATTAGATGCATTCCCCAGAAGATAAATTTTCAGGTCAGAATTCATGAGCTTTCTCTCTTCTAAAAGAAAACATTTACAAAGGATGGCTAAGGACAAATTTTTGCTTGGTTGCTCTTTATCATGCTTTCATACATATCAGTGTGTCTTGTCATCCAGGTAAAAAAACATGTTATGGTGAAATTAGCATCAGTAAAGCATTCTCACAGTGACCACAATAAAAGCTAGAAGCTAACACAGAAAGGTTATTTGTTAGTGGCAATTCTTGCACACAGAGTTATATAATGAGGATTACCCCTACCTCCTTAACTGTCTAACACAATCTTAAACTTAACTATCAAATGTAAAATACGGAGAGAAAGAAAAAGCAGTTGTGAGAGGTTTCTAAACCTGTAGGGGACTGAACAATAACACTACTTCTCTGCAACCTTCCATGTCTGAAATACTGTATGCACTGATAGAGAGAAAAAGCCTAAATATGCCACAACTTGAGAAACTGAAACCATCCAGTTAGTTAGTCATGTTAACAAGACTTTAGTTACATAATTTTGCTCACCCACTTCATCTTCTGCAAGCACCATTCTCAGAGACAATCACTGCATTCTTACAAAACCAAGCAATCAGCAATAATGAATAATTATTAACTTCGTAGCCATCAAGCAAAATTTCACCTCCCCATTTGTTATCCATTGGAAAAATCTATCTTGTCCAAGTGAGTGCTGCCTATATTAACGTATTATTTCAAGGTCCTACATTTTGATCTTGCAGCAGTCACTTGTCACCAGTTTTACTATCACTAGGTAAAGAATGCGCAGTCTGACCCAGGGGAAGTATTAACATCTCCATCATTCTGCTCATTATGTTCTTACTGATGGACAATCAGATAAAAACATTCAGCAGGATGAAAAGAAGTACAGTTCCTGTGACATGGCATGACAACAGAAACAGGGTCATGTCTAATTTATTGATAACCATCACAGGAAAGACACCCCTTTTTAGTACGTCCATCCACCCTTAAACATCTTTGAACTAGAATGCAGAAATTGCTGCATAAGCATAGGATTGGATAAGCAGAAGATGATGAATCTAGATGATTTCTTCCCTGCAGCACCACTATCTTCAGGTATGAACACAATGCTCTCAAATTCCTTGAAACACCTCTGTATCAAATCCACCTTTCTATATGTCATCAGGAAAAAATTAGTGTTTTCATTAATTCCTAAAGTGCACAAGAATGATGTGGCCTGAGTTCAAATTAAAAGGGAAATAAGCATAGCATTTATTTGCATGATATCCTGTTCTCTGGCCATTTCTGTTGCTATCCAGTATGCAAAGGTAAAACTTTTTAGCTTCACCAAACTTAAGCTTTTCCCTACACATGCTGGTTTTATGAGAGGCAGCTAGAACTACTGTTTTTGTAGATCCCTTCTCACACAGCCATCTATGCTTCAGGTTGTAAAATCAACTTAAAACTGCACACAGGCATCAGTAGATGGTACTGCTGTGTTTGTAACACAGTAGTACACTCTATGGCTCACACGGTGACAGCTGTAGGAATTGCAGAGCTGTCTGCCCAAGACCAAGCATCCATCTCAGCAACTCCTGAGATGCTGGGGTTACTAGAACCGAAAGGCACTCGGCTGGTACCTCCACAATCCGATCTCCTGTTTTCAGCGTTCCATTTTTGCCAGCTGGGCTATCCTCCAGGATGTGTTTGATAAAGATCCCTCTCATCACTTCCCCATTACTCAGGCGGCTTCCCATCCCTCGTCCTCCAACAATGCTGATCCCCAGTGACTTGCTAGGCTCTCTCCAAAGTTCAACCCTGTTGTGACAAAACAAGGACCAAAATAAATGAATATCTATTGCAATTGTGACAGTGCCAACCATTGAAGACCCCTGGATTTACAAGATGGTTTAAGAACATTAAGTAATAATTCCTCCTTGCCTAGATTTTTGTCTTTCAGTGAGTGAATCTATTAGGTTGCTCAGAAAGTCTGTAATTGTGCCTACTGTTGTTCACTTTATTTTGGCTTCTAATTAAAACTTTGTATCCTTCTCTTCATCTTTTCTTATTGGCTCCCAGAAGGTAAGCCTGTCTGGGTTTACCAAAAATAAATAAATAAATAAAATAAATAAATTACCAAAGCAATCAAGAAAGTGTTAGATTGCAGGGATTTAGCCCAACGGCAGTAAAAATCAACAGTGAATTACTCTTGCAATGCACAATATACGTAACAGGTTTCAAATTTTTTGAATTTCAGATTAAATTTAGATTTTATAGTGTACAAGATCTGCACTTACTTTCTGGGCTGGTTCCAGTTACTGAAAGTTGCGTTTTGAAGTTCACTTTCTTCTCCCTCCCCCTCTTCACGTTCTGGAAGCTCTGGGATTTCCCTGCTGATGAACATGAGCATGCAATTCATTTTAAAAAATCCCATATAATCACTGTATTCCTCTGCAAAATTTCGCATACAGGATTATGCTGTCAGCATTGTATTTGTACACAGAATTCATATCAGTACACAGATCTGACTTATGAGAAAACTGTTAGAACACATACTGCATTCAGGGATTCCCCATCCATTTGTCTCTGATTTTAAGTCGCCAACAACCGACAGCTACAGAACAAAAAACTGTATTTCAGAACTACAACCAAATGTAATTGCTTATTGTTTCCAAAATTGAAGAAATAACAACATCAGAATTCAAGAACAGTTATTGTTGTTGGACTTCAAGTTAAAGAAGACAAAAATCATTAGGCACTGAATATTTTGACCTGTAAGTAACGAATTTTTGAAGGCAAGCAAAAAGATGGCAGAATTCATTCTTTGCAGTATACATTCGGGTTAGACTATCAATAGCAAATCCTCATCGTTGAAGCACAGAATATTTGTGGCAATACATAAATCAAATTGCATGGTATTTAAGAGAAATTTTGGATGAGACAGCATGCAATCTCCTTAGTGGAGAGAACAAACACCTATAAAATAGCCTAGTAAAAATGTCAGAAAAATTGCTAACTGAAGCAAAAACTGTACCTTAAACAGCCTTTTTTTTTTTTTTTTTTTTTTAATGGAGGCTAGCCTGAGGAAAACTAACCATTTATCAGCTCTTCTAAAAAAAAATTACCATCCTGAACTACGTGAAGTGTATGCAAAGAGTTAAATCTAGGAGTCCTATGGGATAAAAACTCTTTTGACTCACCTGACTGTATGTGAAGGAAAAAGTTCAAGGGGCATAGTTTCCTCTGTCTGTTGTTCCAAACTGGCTCTGTACTCTTCTAAATTTTCTGCTGGCACATATGTAATACTGCAATAAAATGGAACATGATTAAAGTAGCATGAGGACTGGCGGACATACCCTTCATGGGTGTGATGAATGGATATGAGGATGTCACTCAAGACTACTTCATAACAGACACTGCCTTCGGAATAAGGAGTTATATACAACCTTTGTGACTTCGCAACAAATAAGCATTTATGGTCAAATTAGACAGCTGAACAGCACTTGATTTTTTGAGAGTTGGCCTCAATATTTTAAGTAAATGGTGCTTTAAGAGCAACTAGAATGTAATAGAGACAATCCTGCTTCAGTCAAAACAGATTCCCCGTGCAAAGACAAACACTGGAAGATCAGTGAAATGTGAAGCACCAGTACCATCCTAAAAGCTGGCCGAATATGCTTCTGGAAGTTGGTTTGCAGGTTTTGTGCTTTCTATACAGGTTTTGTATCTGTTTTAGGTTTCCATGCTTTTGGTTAAAAATACTGCATGGCTTTGGACTCACAAATGTGTTATAGCACACCAGTTAAGCTGCAGGGAGCAATCCTCTGCTCAACTCCTTCCTCCCCATCACCATGCACTTCCAGCCAGCTTGGGACAGTCAGACAGTTGTGTTTCACCAGCCAAATGACATGTTCCTGAAGCCCTGGTATAACTCAATCATGTTTGAATGCCAGAAACAGAAATGGCACAACAGACTGGGGAGAGAGGAACAAAGAGAAGGAAAAACATTAAGGCATGAAAAGTATTTCTTAAAAAACTTCCTTTACTTTCAGAAAGGACACTATGAACTAAAAAGGACTACACAAATAAAAGACACGGCCCTACTTTAACCAGGCTTTGTTGAGTCAAAAACCTTTGACTGTCCCACGTGCAGCTTAGCCATCAAAATGTGGCAACAATTAAGACTGTCGGAAAAAGAACACAAAAAAAGTGTGTCCTACCATCCATCACATGGATGCTGAGCAGCAGAAACTCTCCAGTTCTTTTGACAGAAATTTCCAAATCATCTATACTATCACCTGCTTCTTTTTCTCTTCCTTGAGATCTGTTTTTCTGCCTTCATATTTTTTTCAAATACTCAAGTGTTACGTGCTTGACACAGTGTTCTCATTCTGAAATGCTGAGGAGTATACACTAGGGAACAAACACTCAGTAGAAGGCCAATGACTTAATATCTGTGTTTGCTGAGGTCATTCCAGCACTAAAAAATTCACAAGACATGCATCAGTTATTCTGTGAAGCCTAGCAGTGAAATGGAGAACGGCAAGAGGGAAAAAAAGAGTAATGATGCTTTTAGAAGCTCTTTAGTTTTTTCAGATAATCCCAACTACTTCTCAGCCATCTCCAACTCTAAATGTGATAAGTTACAGCAAAGTGCTAGTATTATGGTCACAAAATTCTCACAGGGGCAAATGCTACTGCAGAAGTACCACCTAGTAACCCCATAAAACTGCCACTATAAAAGCCACAACACCTGCAAGCTGTGTTTCAGTGAAAGGAAATGCAGTTACAGCCATCAATTCCACCTCAATCAAATTCATTAACTTTTACCCCATAAAATTAAGCAGAAAATAATGCATTTTCCCTTGAAAGGCAGCTGCACTGAAGAAATCAGAATTGTCAGCAATGTTTCTGTTGGCTAGATGATCTCAACAATCTCCTTTATGCTAAAATGTAGCAAGAAGCTGTTGTTCACAGTACAGATAGGAGAATGGCAAGTCCCTTAATAGGAAATATATGTGCCCAGACTGAGCCCAGATGCAGAGAGGGATCGCTGACAGCAGAGTGCCCAACATTTTTCATCTCTTGTCCAGTCCTTTTGAACAGCGAGCACTGGAAACTACGAAGGGTTCTAAGGTCCAAGGGTAATGGTAGTCCTTACCTCATCCTGCCTTGCGACATCAGCATTACCGATCAGCTAAGGGGAAGGCAAACCAGATGTGCTACAGGTTCTGGGATACCATGTAGATTTTAATTATATGAATGAATAACCTACATTGTGCTAGGACATTCAAAAGATGCAGCTCAAAGGATGCCTTCTATGCTACTTACAAACATCTTCTGAAAACTGTCTTACGAAGGTAAGCTTCCATTTCTGCGCTCAGCATACAAACCAAGAAGAGGTTCACTCTACCATTTTAAGATTGTGCATCTAAAACTGAGTGACTGTTACCCAACTGATGCTGACGAATTTAGATAGTATCACTGGCAGCTCCTTTAACTCTTTGGAAAAACTACATTATTTCTATTCTAGTGCTTAACTATGGTTCTAACTGCTTAATTTTAAGAACTCAAACGAATATTAAATATATATTTTTTTCTCTTTGTTCTTATCTACAACTAAACATCAATAATGCTTCAGCTATTTCATAAATATAAGCAAGAACATCTACTTGCATTTTGAAAAAAAAAAAAGTGAGGGAAAGAAAACCAAATTGCATGGATCAAATGTATGAAAAGGTATATTCTGTGTAGGAGTTCATCTTTTTTCTTGCTTGTTAATTTCCAAAGTTCTGTTAACTGCAAAGCTTTCTTTAACTGCTCCTATAAGCTAAGCTATGTTATTGATGTGACTGTCCATGCTATTGTTTTTAGCAATCCCAAGCAAAAATACAGGTTGGGGAGAGAATTGATTGAGAGCAGCCCTAAAGAGAAGGACCTGGATGTGTTGGTTGATGAGAAACTTAACATGAGCCAGCAATGTGCGCTTGTAGTCCAGAAAGCCAACCGTATCTTGGGCTGCATCAAAAACAGTGTGGCGAGCTGGGTGAGGGAGGTGATTATCCCCTTCTGCTCTGCTCTCGTGAGACTCGATGATCACAAGGCTGGAGCACGTCTCTTTTGAGGACAAGCTGAGGGAGTTGGAATTTTTCAGCCTGGAGAAGAGAAGGCTCTAGAGAGACCTTATAGCGGCCTTCTTGTACCTAAAGGGGACCTACAGGAAAGCTGGGGAAGGACTCTTTGTCAGGGGGTGTAATAACATGACAAGGAAGAATGTCTTTAAACTAAAAAGGGGTATATTTAGACTAGATATTATGAAGAACTTCTTCACTCAGAGGGTGGTGAGGCACTGGAGCAGGTTGCTCAGAGAAGTTGTGGATGCTCCATCCCTGGAGGTGTTTAAGGCCAGATTGGATGGGGCTTTGAGCAACCAGGTGTAACAGAAGGGGTCCCTGCCCATGGCAGAGGTGTTGGAATTATATCATCTTTAAGGTCTCTTCCAATCCAAACCATTCTAGGATTCTGTGATTATTATTGAAATGAAAAGGAATATACATAACCCAGCTCTGCTTAAAATTAAGAGTTTTAGGGAGCACGTTTGTTAGAATTTCATCTTTGCTAAGTATCTCTCTTTCCTGGTCCTTTCTTCTGTGAGACATGGCAAGTTCAGATTGCACTAACTGCCTTAGATTTCACATCTGCCAAGAATCTGTTCTCTGTTTAGTGGTTCATGGGCAGAAAGCCCACAGTGAATTAAATCCATCGTTTGCTGGATTGCTATTGCAGCTCGGTTCTTGGAGGTTACAGCAAGGTCTGAAGATATCCATTACCATCCTGAATGCCTCATCATGTGCCAGGAACCAGACTGAGGTGACAAGAGTGCCAGAACATGAAAGGTCCTGGGAGCCTCTGGTCAACTATGTTGACCCTTGTGCTCTAACATAGAAATAAAAATTCATAAAGGCATCTGAATGGCTCATCCCCAGAAGGGACTAAAATCTGCCTTAATAAGTCACTGGGAAGACAGTAAGAGAAACAATTGCTAAGAAATATGGATGAAGACACAGAAGACGGGAAACAGGTGAATTGTCTACTATACGCAGGGCCTAATCATTCCCTCTTTTTCATAGCTGTACAGCTTGAAGGAGAAAGTACTCTGGTTTCCTTTTTTGAGAGCTACCACCCCCTCACCAAGATATGCACTAGCAATGAAAGCAGCGACAATGGGAACACCATGGTGTACATATGAAAACATCTGTAAACACAAGAATGCATGCAGTACAGAGGAACAGTTATCACATGCTTGACTGAACAGCCACACAAAACCTCAAAACACCAACAAACCAAGTAACAATGTATGGAGAATGTTCAGCAGAAATAACTGTCATTAATAATTAAGTTCTCATTTGAACCTTTTTATACATGAAGAAAGTAAAATATAAGTGCCGCAGAAAATCTGACATTGATTAATCCAGATATCAGTACATTGTACTCAGGACAACTCCAGCAGTGAAACCCCGTACAAGCACACACTCCCCCCACACACATGCTCTGAACACATCTGGGGTGGCTGTCATTAGCAGTGATTTTTTTGAATGAAAACATATGTATTCTGGTTTTAGGAAATATGCTATAATCTTCAAGTTTTAAACCATATATATACACATAAATATATAAAAAACAAGTATACACACACACTTCTTTATATATACATCCATACATGCACATGCACACACAAAGACAGAAAGAGTATGTACCTATATCTGGATATATCCCTGACATTATTACAGATGTAATAAAAGCATGGCATGGAATGATTTTACAGACAAGTTGCAACACAGAGCCATAATGAGTTTCTGAATCGCCAATACTCACACATAAAAGAGGGCCTGATCATCAGCAGGTGCTGGAGAAGATCTAGAATGTGAAGCATATGATGCAGCATCTTTTTACAAAGGTGTTAACAAATGTCACTGTCTCATGCTGAATGTGAGAGGCATACTTATGTAGTTAAAAGTGTGAGCTGCCTTTTTTTCTTTTTTTTTTTTTTTTTTTTACTTTCTCCTTTCTCTTTTTTTCCATCTCCACGTCACCTATACCTCCCCCAGAAAGCATCTAATCTTTATTACTGTCTATAGTAGTGATTATTAACAAGCATGCAAAATTGAATTGCAATCTTCTACTCCTTGATCAGGAAATCATCCCCACACATTAAGGTTAAGGCAGGTGAATTCTGATTCAGACTGGCAATTATCTGACAGATATTAGAAGCAGCTGCCTCTGAGCAGAAAACCTTGTCTATTATTACAGGAATACAAGAGCTCCTGGAATGGTGGAGTATATGAAAAAGTATGCATTCTGGTAAGGCCACACATCTAGTTTTCCACAAGCAAAGGGAAAAAGAAAAAGAATACATCAAATAAAACTCAGATTGCTGGCTCCTGATCTATCAAAAATTGAATTTCCTTGAATAAAATAAAAAAGCCTTTATACGGCAAGTAAGAATGGCTTCCTCTGCTTTCAGTAAATAATGTTTGCCACTGAAAGACAGGTTTGAAATTAAAATATTCCTGCTTAATCACTTTTTGGGGCCGACCTGGTACCCCAAAAAAGTTCAGCTTAATAGTTAAGGTGTGGGCTTTACAGCCCTGTATGGATAAAGGAATAATACAACCACATTTGAGTGGTTGTACACCCTTGTTTCCGTAGGATGACACCAAAGAGATTCAATGCTTGCTTATTGGAAAGGCTGTCCCTTAGATCATGAATCACATCACATTAACTGTGAAACAGTGTTTATATAGCTCTGTACCCTTCTTAGAAAACAGGAATAACTATCATGAGATAGTGCTCTGTACCTCCAAATTCCTGATTTGGGACACATTTACCCACACATTTGTATCACAGTATTTTTTTTTAAATCTTGTACTTCTCCTGAAAGTGAAAATTACTGAAACGTTTAATTATGCTGATAAAGTAGATTTGTATCAAAACTATGTAGGCCAAAAAATATTGTCCTTATTCTTGCAAGATTCCTTTAGAAGCTAAGAAAGGATTTGGCATTTTATTTGTCTGACAGACAAAAGATGGCTTCACTTTAAACTCTTATCATGGGAATGCACCAAAGAACGTAAACATAAAATGAAAGCTAAAACTCTTAAGTCAGAATGTGAATACCTCAGCTTCTTACAGAAGGAGGTGATGCACTTTTCTTTGGGACATCTGAATGTTCACATCTCATATGAGATTTTGTATTTCCAATGTATCTGGAAAAAGACTAAGACTATAAAGCAAAACTTATATTCACATAGCACAAATGAAGAGCTATAAAAGGATAAGCACAAAAAATGAACACATCTGTGTTGGATCACTTAACTATGGCACTAATAAAAGACTTTGCAGAAAAAATTGTGCTGTGGCATATGTGTATCTCAGCAGATGTACAAACATATTCATGTGTATATACCAACTGATTTCAGTCATGGAAGTTGGAATTACAATGCAGTTTGAAATCTTACAAGAATAATCAATATCAAGTTTTATCAACATTGACTTGCTCATATTCACAACAACTTGTCTAAAAATGTAATCAGTTGTATGAGCAGAACCCACCATTCAAACAAGCTTGTATTAAGTCCTAATCCTACAAACATGACAGCTATGCAGCAGACATTAAACCTACGACCCACAGTGAAGATACCTTGCCCACCTGTTCTCAGAATGCCTGGTCTCTTCAAAGGTAGCATATGACTGAGGAAGAAGCGAATGCCCTGCAGTCCATTTTTAACAGATAGAAACTACACTGTTACACTGGGACTGAACTGATCATTTTCAAGGATACGTTCTTAAAAAAAAAAAAAAAAAAGAGGCTTCTATTAACAGCATCTCTGGTAATTCCATTAGCAGACCTCACCCCGTCCATACTAACACGGGTTTCAGAAAAACAGCTATTAGGTCTTTTTTTTTTTTTTTTTTTAAGCTGTAAACACAGCACTGACAGGTCTGGAGAACTGGTCACAAGCTCAGGAAAACCTCATTTCTAGATGGTGGATATATGGGCAAAGTTAACTCTATAACCATGACAGTTAGAAAGAATTGTACTTTAATGGAAAGTTAAATTTCTGTAAACTGAACTTGAGAAGAAGAAACTTTCTCATTGAGCAAGTGGATTTTTCAAGACTCATATTAAATACTTCAGTTTAAAGTAGTACTCCAAAGTATAGCTATCTATGTATGTGAGCAAAAGCTCCTTCATACGTATTAATGAAAACCTGGAAGTGACTTCACGGAACAGCCTATTTCTGCTGTTTATTACAGATGTACTTACATTTTTTTAAATATTACTTTTCTGCATTAACATCAGGTATCATACTTTCTGTCTGGCAGTCAAAGACAAAATCCATAAGAAAGGTCTCCATCAAATGAAATCACTTGTGCAATTGCCAGACAGTCAACCTTTCAGAAGCACGGATATCTTGAGGAAATCGTTACTTTGTTTAGCAGAGTCATACTGTAAATGCAGAACTCTAACAAATCCTATGCCTTCAAAATAGCCAGGTAGGGCAGTAATGATGATGGGAACTAATCACAGCAATAACTTTTCTAAGAACACCCAGAGCCTCCCACACAAGTGATTTTATCTTTCAGACTTACAAAGCTGTAATTCAATAGTGAATTATTCATCTGAAAGGGTAATTTAAAGATAAATCCACACTGTGAAAACAAACAAAATTCTGATTTAAAAAATCTGCATAAATCTCACCAGATTTTGATTATTAGCCTTTTCCTACCACAGATAATGTTCAAGGTGTACCTACTTGATATCTGGTCCAATAAGTGAATGCCTTCTTAACATAGCTCGGGCCTGTGCATTGGTTAAGTCAGTGGTTGACTCTTCATTAATGGACAGGATGCAGTCTCCTACACCAATCCGTCCATCGCGACTTATTGAGCCTCCATGGATGACACTACGGACTATCATTCCTGAGCCATCTTTATTGGAACTTACTGTCATCCCTACAGTGAAAAAGGCATGAAACAGGTAAGAGTTAATATAATCTATGAGCCCCAGTTCTGAATGACAAGAGAAAGAAATATAACAAGAGGCTGGGAAGGCAGAAGACAGCCACTCGACCTGCCAACGTCAGCAATCCTGAATATTGCCCTTATTCTCCTCGAGTTTATTTCTTCTAACAGGAGACAGGAGTTACAAATCACAATCACAGTATCTTGACTTTATCTTATGTCATTTCATGTATCAAGCTCAATATAAGAAAACAAAGAGCAGTGGAAATTTTAAGCAGAAAATAAGCCAACAATCAAATAGATCTCAACCAAAAAGGTAACAGAATGGCTTCAAAAAAAACTGAATTTGTAATTCTGAGTAGTTCACTGAGTTCATCTGCCACGTCAGTTTTGTTTATCATGGTTCTTTTTAGGAAAAGAATTAAAATGATTAAAGGATTAACTAGAAGCACAGGGATATCAAATAATCTTCTGTAGAAAATTAAGGCAGCCCATTGATTAGGCCCAGAAGAGAATCCTGACTTCTGCAAGAGCATGTGCACTACTGACAGATACAGTCCATTATTTGATTTACATGACAATCCTACCAGTAGTAAAGCAGGATGCTAATCCTTGAGGCTTATATGCGCAATTTAACTCCAGGTTCTTTTCACGAATGGGAAACAAGACAGAAATGGTCTTCCCCGTACTCGCCCATGGTGTATCCACAGGGACTTAGCTGGGCTGCTGGGTTTCATGTCCTAGTGATTGTTCTTATATGCATGGGTTCTCAGTGTAATTTTCAGGGCAGCTAGTGCTCATGCTAACAACACTGTTGACACTTCTAAGAAAAAACATTCTTCACAAAGGCAAAGGAAAGGTACCTGCAGGCCCAACATAGTTTTCCCCTCAACATCTTTGTTGTGCCAAACTTGTTTTCATTCCTTTTTGTGCACTGGCCAACGAGAATGTTTTCCCTAACAAGTTAAAGCAACTGAAGTAAGAGTGCCTTATACAGGAAGATTTACTAGAGAAAGAAGCAGTGAACACCCCGCTTGTGTTCTCCTGGTTTTGCATGTAAACTTCAAGATAGCAAGCAACGGGAGTGAAGTTCTGTCTTCATCATCTCTTACGTTTTTGTCCAGACTGAGCAGAAGGAAGATGATCTTCAACGTGAAAGCTACCCAGAGCAAAGCCTCCAAGGATACTGATTACAAGAAAATTCTAGCCATTTATATATAAACATGACTACGGAAGACAAAGACACAACACATTACTCTGTGAACTTAAGACTGGGGGAGACAAGCTGAACAACAGAAACTGGCTGAACAGAGTTTAAAAAGCAGCTGTAACCCACAGGCTATCCAGATTCAGCCCACCATGCAAACATCTGCCTATGTATCTATATCAGAGAAAAAAAATACTTACAGAACAACACTAATAGAGACACTCAACTTGTGCTTTTTCGAACTCCTTACAGAAATCCTTACAAAAATCTCTTACAAATCTCTTAGGGGTCTTGGTTCCTCACATTCACTTGCAGTTGAAATCAACACAGTTGTCTAAGCTGTAAGAAGACAGCCCTGAGTAGCTACGAACTGTCCAGTAAGTGGATGAAAAGCTTGACATGGGCTAGCAGTGCACACTTGCTGCCCACAAGGGCAACTGCATCCTGGGATTTACCAAAAGAAGTGTGGCCAGCAGGGCGAGGAGGGTGATTGTCCCCTCTGCTCTGCTCTCATGAGATCCCACCTGGAGTATTGCACCCAGGTCTGGGGCCCCCAGCAAAAGAAGGATGTAGACCTGTTAGAGCAAGTCCAGAGGAGGTCACAAAGATGATCAGAGGGCTGGAGTACCTCTCCTGTGAGGACAGGCTGAGGGAGTTGGGGTTGTTCAGACTGGAGAAGAGAAGGCTCTGGAGAGACATAATTGTGGTCTTTCAGTACTTAAAAGGGGTTTATAAAATAAGATGGAGAGAAACTTTTTGCTTGGGCAGATGATAGGACAAGGGGAAATGGTTTTAAACCAGAAAGGGGAGATTCAGATTAGAGGTTTGGAGGAAATTCTTGACTCAGAGGGTGGTGAGAAACTGGGACATGTTGCCAAGAGAAGTTATGGATGCCCCATCACTGGAAGTGTTCAAGTCCAAGCTGGACGGGGCCCTGGGCAACCTGATCTAGTGGGTGGCATCCCTGCCCATGTCAGGGGGGTTGGAACTAGGTGATCTTTAAGATCCCTTCCAACCCAAGTCTTTCTATGATTCTATGAATAAGCTTCTTAGACATAGGAATATAAGCACGGGATTTCACCTGGAGCACTACATTCAGCCCTGAGGCCCCCAGCACAAGAAGGATACGGAAGTATTAGAACAAGTTCAGAGGAGAGCCAAAAGGATGATCAGAGAGCTCAAGGAGCACCTCTCCTTTGAGGACAGGCTAAGAGAGTCAGGGTTATTCAGCATGGAGAAGAGAAAGCTCCAGGGACATCTTACAGCAGCCATCCAGTCAGGGAGAGGACTGAAAGAACAAGGAGGAATGGTTTAAAAACAAAAAAGGGTATTTTAGATATTATGAAGAAATTCTTTAATCAGAGTTTGGTGAAGCACTGGAACAGGTTACCCAGAGAAGCTGTGGATGCCCCATCCCTGGAAGTGTTCAAGGACAGGTTGGATGAGGTTTTGAGCAAGCTTGTCTAGTGGGAGGTGTCCATGCCCATGACAGGGTGTTGGAATTAGATGATCTTTAAGGTCCCCTCCAATCAAAACCATTCTATGATTCTATGACTTGAAGAGGACAAGGAGTTCTCCAGCCTGTTGTGCCTGTTAATGCCACAATGCACCTCTAGTCAGAATGCTCAGGATGTTGCAGATTGAAGATCTTTAAAAATCTGAAACTCTCTAGAAAATGATGACATCTTTGAGTCACAAATAGTATCTATTAAATGTATTAATTATCTGATTTTCAAAAATACTGAAATTTACGATACATGTAAAAATCAGTATCAAGGAAGTGAATGGCTTGTTTAGATCCTTTTGACCATCTTCAGAAAACAAGACGATTTCACTTTTACATGTATTTGAATCTGCAACTCTTTTACCACAGGTGTTTTGTTTTTTTGTTTGTTTGTTTTAATCTCAAAATACAGCACTTGTTGGCCCTATCTTGTTTTTCCACTGCATTATGCACAGACAGTAAAAAACAACGTATGAAAACTGTACTGTTAACACTTAGGATTGACTGACTTCCTTTATAGAAAAAAAAATCCTTAGTGAGAGTGGGCACCTTATTTGCTCTTAAAGGTGACAGCAAGTGGATTAATCTTTACTGGTAGAACAGGAAACACAGGAGAAAAACAGAAAGCATGTTCCTGAACAAGTTACAAAAAATATCAGGTACTTTACCTAGACTTGAATTGCCTTTTGCAATAGTGATGGTCTTCTCATATGTATTTTTGACTGAATTTGGGGTTGTGGAACTTCCCTCCACAGATACTGAGCAGCTCTTTTCCATTGAGAGCACTTGATCCTAACACAATGGAAAACAACATCAGTTCAGAATGTCAATATAAAAATATGACTAGACACAGACCTTAACTCATCTTACCTTTTACCAAAGCTATTATTAATACAGATTCCTTATACAGTCACTAGAAAAGTCAGTCTTTCAAAGATCAAACTCATATATGTGCATTCACTATGTAACATAGAATCTATTGCAAAATATATTGTTTATAATTAATTTAGGGACACCAGTTACACTCTTAAAATAAGTGGGATGAATTCAAGAGCTCACTGACTCACTCACCAGAGATGCCTCTCGATTTGCCAATGCTAAAGTAACAAGGCTAATATAAAATTGCAACTCTTTTAAGAATTTCTTAAGTAATCACTGAATTGAAGGAATAGAAATAGGTCATAGCAACGGTCATATAAAGAAAAACTGTATTTGCACACACTGGCATCACAGGCTAGTATGGAAGTTGAACTGTGCGATCTTGCATGAGCACCGGGATGTAACCTCTTCCATATGTCCAGATATCTGCAGAAGTTAACAGAACAGCCTTGCTCTAGACCCCTGGTCTGCCCAACAAGAACACCATGCTCCAGCAGTGTCTTGTACTGTGAGTATGAGCAGACTTTTAAACAACCACTGTATCTCCAGTCTCTGGGAGATTACTATCTTGAAGCCATAAATTATCTCCTGTTTTGGCTACTTCCACTAAATTTTAAAGTTTTGATGTCAGCTACCACATTTGACTCTTGACATTACAACCAAAGAACCATATGGGGGTGCTAGCCAGCGTCAATTTCAGCAGAAGATTCTATAACTTAATAATGCCTTTCCATGGTTTGTTTGTTTTTTATTATTTAAAAAAAAAATATTTACTTTTCCAATGCCATCAAGCTGCATGGTAGTAGCAAGGCTTGTACTTTGTGCAAATTCTGCTGTTGTCTGAGATCCAGCCCAAGTTTCTGTGTTTTCACTTTCATTTTGGTTGATAACCGAAACATCCAGAGGCAGAAGATCCTTTTTAGCAAAAGCAGCTGCAGTTTCCAGGTTTTTGCCTGCTACAGATTTTTGCTCTCTCACTCTTTCACTCAGATCCATGTTGTACAGATTCTTGTTGGATATATGGTAATCAGCTGCTGCATTTAAAAATTCCTCTCCAACAGCCTGTTAAAAACAGGAGACAATAAACAACCATTATTATTTTGTAGTATAATTAAAATTTGTATTTCATGCTAAAACCTTAAGTAGAAATTAATGTCATGGAACTGTTGTGGTTTTGGCTGGAATAGAATTAATTTTCTTTGTAGTGGTTCACATAATGCTCTGTTTTGGATTTTTTATGAAAATGGTGGTGATAACCCTCTGATCTTTTAGCTGCTGCAGAGCAGTGCTCACACAGAGCCAAGGCCTTTCCAGCTCCTCATGCTGCCCTGACACCGAGGAGTCTGCGGATGCACCAGGAGCTAGGAGGGGACATAGCTGACCAAAGACATATTCCATACCATATTATATCATGCTCAGCGATAAAAGCTGGGGTAAGGAGGGAGGAAGAGGGGAGGGAGGGGATATTTGCAGTGATGGTGTTTGTCTTCCCAAGAAACTGTTACTGAGTCCACACCTGGAGTATTGAGCCCAGCTCTATGCTCCCCAGTAAAAGAGGGACATGGAACTACTGAATCGAGTCCAGAGCAGGGCTACTAAGATGACAGGGGACTGGAGCACCTGTCATATGAGGACAGCCTGAGAGAACTGGGCCTGTTTAGCTTGGAAAAGAGAAAGCTGAGGGGAGATCTCATCAATGCATATAAATATTTGAAGAGACAGTGTCAAGAGGATGGAACCAGACTCTTTTCAATTGTGCCCAAGCAAAAGGACGAGGGGCAGCGGGCACAAACTGAAGCACAGGGAGTTCCAGCTGAATATGAGGGGGCACTTCTTTACTGTGAGGGTGACAGAGCACAGGAACGGGTTTTCCAGAGAGGTTGTGGAGTCTCCTTCTCTGGAGATATTCAAAACCCGCCTGGATGCCATACAGCGCAACATGCTCTAGGTGAACCTGCTCGGCAGGGGAGTTGGACTAGATGATCTTCAGAGGTCACTTCCAGCCTCAGCCATTCTGTGAAATTCTGTGATGAGCCCTTCTTTCCTGGAAGTGGCTGAACACCTGCCTGCCAATGGGAAGTGGAGAATGAATTCCTTGTTTGAGTTCTCACACTTTTACCTTTCCAGTTCTCTCCCCCATTTCACCTGGGGAGAGTGAGCAAGGGACTGTGTGGTGCTGAGCAGCCTCCTAGGGCTAAACCATAACAAGAATTCAAGAATTTAAAAGTATTTGTTGTTACATCAGTGTCTTCAGTAGATCATTACAGGCATTTTTCTACAGAATTTACTTGATTCTTCAGACTTCTTCTATTTTATATGATATAGAAATCAATGAATATGAAATTACTGCTGAAGGCCAAATTCTAGTATTGTATCATTCAGTAAATCTTAACTAACTTCAGCAAAGTAGTGTCCACTAAGACATCGGCAAATCAGACACAACCACCACCAGCAACTTACTAAAATTAAAGCATACAATTGTCATCCTAAGGTGGAAGAAATTTGCAAGACCAAGGTCTTTATTTTCAAATCACTTTGCACACTACAAGTAATTTCAAGCAGCTTATAAAACAACCATGCAATCTGATTATCCATTTAACTGAGGAGAAACATATTTCTATACCCCTTCCATACAAAGAAGAAATAGTAAAAACTCAGTCAAATCTCAGCAAATAAATGAACATGGAAGTTTCATAGTGTGACAGCTCTGCAATACAATGATGCAGTTACAGAAGTTTAGCAATCAGTACTTATTGCTGGTGTCATTATTCAAAGCATCATTAAAAGGACAAATTTCTTTACATGAAATTTATTTAGATTTCCAAGATCCCAAGGTCTCCCATTTCAAGTATTTTTAAGAAATTTCAACAATCACTAGCTTCTGGAAAAATATCCAAATATTCTCTAGCTCAGCTTTCAAAGTAATTTTAGAAACATGAAGGCCATTAGATATTAAGAAGATATATCAAAGACTAAGAGGTTGGATGTATAGGTTCTTTATCAATATTAGGGAATTTTCTCTTAAATGCAGTAAATGTAGTCACAAGAATTTCTACCTCTATCTGTTTTAGTTTTTATCTGCTGGTCCTATTAAGTTGTCTTCTACTTTTTCATAAAGTGGGGAAAAAAAAACATGATTCTCCAATTTATTTTCTAGTATATATTAAATCAAAATTCACATGATTTCAAGATATTTTGCAACATTTTGTACCAACAGTCAAAATTGTGTTTTTTTTTTTCCTCGTCATTCATGAGGTGCATAGATGCTTGTTTTGTACCTAGACATTATCAAAAAAGGTTCACCTGTAAACAATTGGTTTAAGTAACATCTAAGAAGATAATTGAGCAAGGCCTAAATACAGCTAATCTGCATGATGTAATCGATGAAATAATTTCCTATCTTTTGGAGAACAGAACACCAAGACTATAATCTATTTAAATAGGTTTCAAAGAGAGCTGTGACACCTACTTTTAACTATGTTTTGTATTCATTTCCAAATCAGTGGGAATGTATTCATTACAAAGACCCATACAGTGTTCAACATTTACTCCGTATGCCATGCATGTGTATTAAAGTAGCAGTATATGCACATTTTTGATTTGTTTCATTTAAGGAAAGCCAATGCTTTGATTTTTGAAGACAAAATTTCAGGAATTTTTAACAACATCTATGTGGTACCTCTTTAGAGCATTTTGATTAGTTTGACTTAGAATATTTTTTATCACCTATTTTTAAATTGACAGCAAAGGCATTCAGAATCAGCATTTCAACTGCCCTTGTAGTCAGAAATAGCTGAAATACCTCTGCATTCCTTGTTACACCTTTTTTCATTTTTTACTGCATTTCAATTGCTTCTAAAGTTTTCTTTTACCAACCGGTTTCCTTGCTATATTTACTTTGTGAAGCCATTCATAATTGCACAGTGTAAAATATTACTTGTAGAGAACACTCCCTTCGTACTTGTGCATGGAGAAGAACAGTGAAATGTCATGACCATAATGTTTAAAAATGAACAAACAAACAAACAAAAAAACAACAGAAAATAAAGCCATCTTTAAGTCAAAACCAAAAATAACTTAAGGATTCCTAGAGCAGCAACATGAGATATAATGTAAATCTAACCTCTGTCTCATAAAATGCTTCTCAGCATGCAAAATACATAATCTGTTTAAGTAACAATTACGGAGTTAAACAATGCAATCTGTCCCACTGGCACAGCAGAGATGTGCTCTTTTGTGGATTGGGAGAAGCCATTAGAAGATGAATTTAGCTTTCAAACACAATGCCTTGTATGGGCCAAATATATAAGGGATAAACAAAGATACTGTGGCTCAGGCATGAATAAAAAAGCAGAAGCTCCTTTATTGAAGACCACAGATTGCAAACCTGGAAAGAAATGCCTACAATGTTTGGTTCAAAGACGGTGAGTGCTAAGAGAAATGACTCTGAAGACTCTGGATTAGTGAAATAGATCTATAGATTGACAAGATAAAGGATCATAAAAAAGACATGGAGAGAAACAAAGCCAACTTTGATACAATCATAACGGTCTGTGACCAGCAAGAATTAAGATACTGGTCTTTGTAATATGCTTGAGAAATTTAAAAAAGAAATTAGTAGCAATCAGAGGTTTGATATGCTTCATATTTAATTACAGTGTAATTATGAACAATTCATGCAAGAACAAAGTAAACTGATTAACAAGTACTCTAACTACAAAGAAGTAAAAAAGCAAAGCTTAGGATGAAAACGTACTAAATCTAAAATTCTGTAGAATGATGCAGTTATTTTGTGTTACCACTTTTTAATATGCTCTGAAGTAATACCGGTTAAGTTTTTTTTGTAGTTGACTGTTCACCACAGCTTTAACATTACAAGTATCTCACTGTATTATACCTGGCTATACAAAACACAGCCCAAGTTTTCAATCTTCCACCTGTCTCTCTCTTCCACACAGACAACTGCAAGACACCAGCATTATCTTAAATAAAACGGTATTTAATCTGGTAACAAATGGTTGTGCAGATGGAACAAGGACAACATCTAGTAATACTGCTGCATACAGAACACTGAGCCTTTTCACATTCATAAGCAAGTTTTATCATCAATAAAATCATCCTTATTTTACCTTGGGAGTTGACGAGGGAAGGGAGAGGGTGTAGTTCAGCTCATCACTACAGGTGCTGCCATGCAGAGCTAACATTGAAGCCTGGAAGGTGTCACTCTCCGGAGAATACTGAGATTCAAAGGTGGATTCATCCGCTAGATCTGCCTCTCCAGAGTCCACCTAACAACAGAAGCAATTTAATCAGCCAGGCTGTCTGTAACCTTCACACAACGTAAGCCCCAAACACATGTACCTCAGTCGCTACTAACTGACTGACACTTCGCTTTTTTTTCCCGTGTTTTACAGTGAGGTTAAATTTGTACAGCACAGTAGGAAAAACTTCTTCTTCCAGTTACATATTATGTTACTCCATCTTCAGAGATGGCAAGGAACATCTGAATTAAAGTTAGAGTCTGAACTGGAACAAATTGTAGGGCTGAAATAGGCTAGTGCCTCCTAATAGAAATATGAGGTGTTAGCAACTACTATTTTCTTTTACAATAATTCTTTTACAAGAATTAAGGCTGTAAAAATAATGAGCTTCACTTAGTGACATGAAAGAAAAGAAACTGCAACGTTTTCCAAAACATTTATAAAAAGTCAGACGTCACAAATGCTTCTTATAATTTTAAAAATATTTTATATTTCACAAGAAGATTAATACTGAAATTTCTCTTATCTTACATACGAAATAAGATTTTAAAAAGAGTTCCAAACTTGAGCAGTCTTTTTCTTTTTAGGGGTGTTCTTTTTCTTCAGTGAAATATAATACACAAATCTTGAAAATAATTTTCAAATACTAGAATAAAATTAGGTCCTAAAGAACTTAATTCACGGTGCTTCATATTCTATACTTTGACTATAATTTTATCTCCCCTGGCAGAGCTCAAGGAAACATCGTATGCTAACAAAAATGCTCAGTGGAGTTCAGAACCATGACCATACTGTAAACTTATATGAATCAGCTAAGTGTAACCATCCATCTGCAGAGATAGAATCTAAGTGTTATTTTGCAGCTTTTGATGTTAATCACAAAATTAATTCATTCATTGTCAGATGGACAACAACAATAGCAAAAATCTGCAGTGACTTCAAAAGACTGATTCTTTTCTGAGGTACAAATGATCTGTTTTTTATTGTCTCAACCCTAAAGACTTAACATACAGTTTAAACTACTCCTTTGGTGTAACTCACTCTCAGCCCATCTTTTGGAAAATACACATCAGTGATACTGAAGCTAAGCCCTAAATAATGATTGTGTAAAAAGGGGAAAAACTAGAAGAATCTGAGCATTGATTTATCTATTAAAATCAATTCCTTGTGAATGCACTCTGTAAACACATCTTTGACTTGATGATTGCATATTCAGTTTCATATTTTGCATATTTGACAGTCAGTTGACATAGCTGACAACTTTAACCATATAATTATCTGTTATATTCATTATTCTTCAGCTCGGTTTTAATTTTTTTTATATGAATCACACATAGAAGTCAAAATGTTAAGTCCTTAAGATTTAGTCTGATCTTTTCTACACATCTTTAATTAAAGGATATTTTCGATACATAACCTTGTTTCTTCATACTTCTTTCTCCTCTATAAATAGAGTAAGGCAAATCCTATTATGTTGAAATAACTAGCAGTTTAACTACTTCATCAAGATAACAAACTGAAGAAAAAAAAAAGTCTTGTTAAAAAGCACATTATTAAAAACAGCTTGTCATTTGCAAATGTGAAAAAATATCAAACACACTGCAATCAGTAATTCAGAGATTTTTCCTTGGAAGGTTCCATTTCAGGTTTTTGTTTTGTTTAATTTGTTCCTTCAATGAATTAAGTTATGGTGTTTAGTACAAACTGTTTTACCTACTCATATCCCCAGAAAATGGGGGCCAAACAACTTCAACGTAAGTCCCAGATCAGTATGAATAATCGTGAGAAGATGTTTGGATTTTTTTTTTCTGTTTATTTGTTTTAGAGTCCTATTTCCTTTGGCATTTTTCTTCAAATTCTTAATGGTAACTTTTGAGCTATGTAAGGCAGTGAACTTTCGGGTAAGTTACATTCTTGGTACAAGTGAACATACTTTGGCTTGCAAATCTCATAATCACTGATTGATGTTGAAGTTTAAAGAATACTATCAGGAAAAAAGTGCTGGTAGCTTTTGAAGATGGACAGCATTCTTTGTAAGGCTGGCTTACATGCAAAAAGAGTCCCCAAAACTTTTTTCAAGGCAGCTAGGAAAGTAGAGTCATATAATATGAAACACAGGCAAAAAGATTTATTTACCAAATGAGCACGTGAACATTTCTCTACACAAGCTAAGATTTTCAAAGGGATGCACTGTGGATGCAAGGAGACATGGGTGCCCATGATCCTTTGAAAATCTCAGCAAAAATTTTTTTTTTTTTCCCCCATGCAAACAGCCAAAATCTCTAGATGCCAGTTTCTACCATGTGGGAATTCATCTCAGCTATAGTGGATGAGTAACGTGGTGATAGTAAACACTAAAAGATAAGCATGAACAGTGACAAAGCAACCTTTTTCATTATGAAACGCAGACTTAAGAAATCTTTGTTAAGTTGGGCCACTAACCAGAGCTAGATCAGCATGGAAGAGGGCTGCATCAGCTGGCCCCTCCTCCTCAAGTGACTGGGCACTGTAGAAAAAGCAATCTTCCTTAGCAGAGACATAGCCCTCTTCTGGTGAAAGCTGCAGAAAGAACGAAGCTCTGAGTTGGATTGAGTGGCCAGGACACAGGGTGTTCAAAGTGTATTATGTGAGGGAGGTTTAGAGTGGTAAATCAATTCCAAATGCAGCAGAGTTCATTTCAATCACAGTTATACTGTTGAATAGATAAAGAGATGTGGTTTTTTTTTTTTCCAAAATTATCTGAATTGATTCAGCTTCACATGTCACTTTAGATGCTCAAGTAATAAGAAATACTTATCCAGCTATACCACAGAACCTACAGGTTAGTCTAAATTCATTCTCAATTTCTGCTCTTACTAAGCATTTATTAGAACTGCCAGAGCTGCTATGAGGAGACAGAGCCTAACAGTGCAGGCCTACACAACCTCCCAGGCTGCAGAATATTCTTGTTCAAAGGAACACTGAATCCACTGCCTGTATTTTAAGGTGGTGTCTGCCAGGTCTAACAGCCTCAAGAGGACAAAACACAATCCTCACTGCAAATCAGCACCTTTTTCCAACATAATTTGATGTTAGGTTCACTCAGCCAGTATTGCAAAGAAGCCAGTGATTACTCAAAATGCTTACTTAACTGGTAAAATCATACGTGCCATATTAAAGTAGAAATACAGAATGTTTACAAAATTCCAGGAACAGAGACAGAACAACCATGAACGTTCTCTTTCAGAATGCCTTTTTAAGTAAGACAATGTTGATTTGCAAGACATTTTAGTGTGTGACACACAGTCTCCCCTATAAAAATAAATCTCACAAAGAAAGTTTAAAAAGTACCTCTTTACTATGAGAAGGAAAGTTTCTATGAACTTAAACATTAGCCATTCCCTCCTACCCACTTCACATGCACTGAAAATGAAAATTTGGTATCTGCATCCACAAGGATTACAAGATTGTCATTGTGTAAAAAGCAAAAATGAACTGAAAAAAATCACTTGGCCTTACAAATACAGCGAGACTGATCTTTCTACATATAATCTCGATGGCATTCTACTGATTTGAATTTATAGACAACAGGGACACTAGTCCATGCTCCCACTTTGCTAGGGATAATTCAGGAAGATACTCTCAGTGGTAGCTGTGAGGTAGATTTTTTTTAAATTCACTGACCTGAGATGTCACTAAGGAAGTATACAGAGTTTAGAAATCACAGGAATCTTTCATTAGTTGTATCCTTACATAATCTTGAAATTGATGTTTATTGTACTGGCCAATCCCCTATATTCTCCTTTATTTGTAAATCATGACACTTCCAGATGCAAGAGAAAGAAATGTGGAACAGACGTTGTGCAAATAAGCGCTCTTACCAGCCCTCAGAATGCAGAGTACATTATTAAAATATAACCATACGGATGCAGAACTGCACAGCATCCATACTGACACAATATCTCCATAACCCTAGGTCTTCTATATCTGGAGTTCTTTGTTACCACTGAAAAAGACAACATACAATCCAAATCTTAAGGTTAATAATCTCCCTCTTAAAATTTATTAGGTATTTTTGCCCCAGAATGGCTAAAGGAACGCAGTTATTCAACCTCATTCTTCTAATTGCTAGAGACTCCTTTCTAAAATCAAGCCCAGAATTATTTATGGCTGTACCACAATAACGAGCAGGTGCTGAGATACCTTGAGTCTATTTACCATTCTTTAAATTAAGTACGTAGTCTGTATATTAAGACTGCATACGTGCTATACCTATAGCAGACCAGATCTTATGAAGTAGTGCAGTAGGCAAATTCCAAAACATAAAACTGTCTTTATGTCACCACCTTGCACATTCAGAAAATCTTGTAACATGTACAAAATTATGTCTAGCACCTTGCAGCCCTGAAAGTCTGTGCTGGTTGTAAGATGCTTCGCTGTTTCTCTGCTAGGAGACCGGCGTGCTAGGTCCTGAAATCACCACACCTGTCACACACTACGCAGGCCATTCCTGCATGCAAGGAATCTCATACATATAGTCTTCTGGATTTCGTATGTCACCTGACTGTATTCCAAAGCACAGAAAGTGTACACAGAAGTCAGGATCATTATGTATCAGCTTAAATGACATGAAAATTATCCACAGCACTCCCAGATCCTTACAGGCAGTGGTTTGGCAACTCCTATTTTAACTGTTCCTGTTGGGGCTCCTTTCAGTGCTTGCACTGCTTCCTCCAGGCTGCCATTTTCCAGGTTGATATCATTGACAAACATAAGCCGATCTCCAGGAAGAAGTCTGCCATCTTGCTCAGCCACACCACCGGGAACTAATGAGCGAATTACAATTACAGTGTTTGCTGGGTCGACAGGATCCTAATTGAGTAAAAGGAAGAGAGACATTTCATTTTATTTACTCTATCTTGGTAGGCTTATTTTATGCATCTACTTTTAATGACTCACAACACAGCCCTGCTCCAGATGAACCCTCAGCAGGAACGCATAACCCTGTCCATACACCTGTACATTTATTTTTCCTTCTGTTTTCCATTCCTAAATGTGAAAATCTTTTCTAGGTGATGTTCCATCACAAATCTCCAGCATAAAACACTGTTAAATTGCTGAGTGCAGTATGTACTGTAATAAGTAACCACACCAAAAAATGTAAATACTTCCTACTGCTATGACACTGTGCAGACCTCATCCTCTCTTACACTTAGCTCTTTGTGAATAGACATGGACAGTTCAGACAGGGGAAAGAAACAATCTCTAGTGGAACAAACAGCTTATTTCAAGAATTACCATGTACTTCATGGCACCAGATCTTGCTCAGCTGGGAAAGCACATTTAAAGAGTAAAGTTCTTGTGTGTGCCTAATCAAATGCTTTACAAGACAGGAACATACCAACAGAGCAACAAGGCACAACAAAGTCATTTTCCTTTCAAAAAGAAAACCATTTTCAAATCTGCATCCTGTAATGCACTGATATTTTTATAAATAAGCTAACATCAAGCTCTATGAACAGGAAAGTATAATTCTTTTGTAACAATCATAACAGATACACCAACTTGCATAACTCTTATAGAAATTACATTCACAAGGAAGATCATTAGATGTTAATGCTTCCAACACATGGCAATTCGCTTGTGTGCATGCACAGAAAAATATGAGACATACATAATAATGTATCAGCTTTACTGACAGCAAAGGAAAGAGAAAAGCAAACATCTACAAACTGGAAAGCAACTGTAACAATTTGCCATGCCAAAATGTACATCTGAAAGGATGCATATCATAAAGGCAGCAACCAAAATCGCAGGAATTAGAGACCGCTGAAAGGTAATGTGAGAGAGAGGGGTTGAGAGAGGGAGTGGAGGAGAGAAGACCCTTAACACATCAGGGCAATTAATGCAATAAAGAGAATGCCATGAGGAAACAAAACTTTACAAGTTGAAATATAGCTAGCATTGCTGGACATTGTGCTTGGACCTGAATACTTTCCTCACTATTTTAACAAGTATTTTTACTGCTATTTGAGATGATACTGCATGACATATTTTTTGAAAAAAATCACCTTTCTAGTGTATGTGATTCTTATGTCCCCCAGAGTCTTCCCTGGGGTAAGGAATAATGTACTCTTACCACAGGCCTGCCATTGTATAAAACATCAGAAATACAAAATTAACCTTCACTTTAGTCACTGTCCATGGAAAATTAATTAAAAATTGGATGGAAAAAGCAAAACACAAGCATAAATCTTACTGTAAACTTCGTTTATTGTTCACAGTCTTAGATGAAAATAGAACTTTTAGAAACAAACTGAAATGTTTTAACCCCATCTCAAAGGTGAGAACACAGGACACAACCATTATAATATCCCCCCCACAAAAAGGATAAGTAAGTTTCTGAACGCTTCCTGTAGGCCTGTAGGATATAACCAAACTCACAGTTGTAAAACATACACAACAATTTAAGGTATTTCCAACAACTCTTAATAAACAAAATGTTTTAAATAACCACATACACAACCACATTTTGTGTCTACACTTCAGAAAAAGGCAAAGCAAAAATATGCTTTAGTTTGTGCTGATACGGACTCCAAATACTCAGGCTCAGCTATAGTGTCTCATTTAAGAGCATTAAGAGTAACACATTAAATCATAACTGCTGTTTCATAAAATGAGTACTTGACTATACCTATATCCTTCAGATTAAGGCCCGTTTGGACACCTACCTGGGCAACCTGCTCTAGGGAAACTGCTTTGGGAGGGGGGTTGGACACGATGATCTCTCCAGGTCCCTTCCAACCCCTACAATTCTGTGATTCTGTGATTACTAAACTACTCTGCTCTTCACAGTTATCAGCGTGCAAACGCAAAAAATACCTCTGGGGCATAGATTATTTCTAAGCAACGCACCATGGGAATAACTTCCACCTGCAAGAGACCTCCAGATGCAAAGTACAATGTGTACACCCCTTAGGGAAATGATCCAGCAAAGACCTGCTAGACCACCAAACACTCAGGCAAAAACTTGTGCTGACCGGAGGGAAAGTTACTTGACTTTGATCAGAGATTAAAAAATATCCACTGTGACAACTGGAAACACAGGAGGAACATTTGTTGTATCCTGACCGAGTGGAGGCAGGAGACAGGCACTCAGCTGCTCTGACACAGGGACACAACATGAATGACACCTTGAGATGTCCGGGAATTTTCAAGTCAAACACAAAATGAATGAGAATGTCTAGGCACGTCCTAGGTAGCAGCTAAGCAAGGGATTTCAGAATTACAGTTCTGGATTTTGATAAATCCTGCTTTAAGAATGTAAGTCCTTTATTGGATCTTTCTCTTAGCAAGGGCACCCTCACTGCAGGTGCAAAATACATGGCAAGATGCCTGAACATTCTAAGATGCGTACATCATTCATTATACCTGAGGCACTAGAGGTTCAGCTTTCCCAAGAGACTAGTGTTTTACTGATTACTTATTTTTCTGGACAAGTAAAATCACTACCATGAGAACCTGTAAAATCACAGAATCATAGAATGGTTTTGGTTGAAAGGGACCTTTAAAGATCATTTAGTTCCAACCCCCCTGCCACGGGCAGGGACTTCTTTCGCTAGAACAAATTTCCCAAAGCCCCATCCAACCCAACATTGTACACTTACAATAATGAGGTATCCATAGCTTCTTTGGGCAACCTGTCTCACCACCATCATGGAAAAATCTCTTCCTTATATCCAGTCTAAATCTACCCTCTTTCAGTTCTTTTTAGAACCTGGGATGCAACTGACCAGGTCCTGTGGTCTTGCGTATGTTCAGGTTCCTCAGGTAGTCTCAAACCTGATCTCTTACAATACCTAGGTCTCCCTGCCCCTCTCCGCCCCCCTCCCCCAAGTCCTTGCCTTGAGGTTCGGGGACTTGAGAGATGTGGAAGGAGTGATTTACCAGAGAAAATGAGGAAAAAAAAAATGTTAAGCACCTCAGTCTTCTTCATGTTAGTTGTCACTAATTCTCCCATCTGTACCAGGGGGCAAATTCTCTATAATTACCTTTTTCTGGCTAATGTAGCTGTAGAAGCCTTTCTTATCATACTTCACACTCCTTGCCAAATTCAACTCCAACTCTGCATTAGTTTTCCCGATCCTATTCCTACATATCCAGGCAGTGTCCCAGTATTCTTCCCAGGATACAGGCCTCTGGCTCCACTGCCTATGCATTTATTTCTTTCACTTTCATTTGACCAGGACGGTCTTTACTCAGCCATACTGGTCTCCTGCCCTCCTTGCCTGATTTCTTACACATAAGAATCAAGACCTCTTGTCCTTAGAGAACTGCCAGCCCTGTTCTCCACCTCAATCCTTGAGGGCAGTTTCCTCACCATGGAGTCCCATCCACTAATTCCTCAAACAACTCGAAGTTCACTCTCCTAAAATTCAGGGTCTTGATTTTACTCTTCACCTGGCCCACATCCCTCAGGATCATGAATTCCACCAGGGCATGGTCACCGCACCCCAGGCTACCTTGATCTCTCTAATTAGTTTATTTGCATTGGTAAGCAACAGGTCTCTTAATGCTACTCCTCTGATTAGCCTATCTACCTCCTGCATTAAGAATTTATCCAAAAGTCTCCTGAACTGCTTACAGCTTGCTGTGTTGCTTTTCTAGTAGATGTCAGGGTGACCAAAGTACTCCAGCAGGATTATAGCCTGCAAGCACAACACTTCCTGTAGTAGAAGCAAGCATGCTTCTTCAACAGGTTACCCTTGTTAAGGTGGCTTGCAGCAAACTCCAAACACGAGGCTTCTTTTGTTGGCTTTCCCTCTAATTTTTACCCATAACCTCTCAAATTGCTCATCACTGTTTTTCAAAGTCAGCTCTGTGCAGTCAATCCTTTTTTTTTTTTTTACCAAACCAAACAAACAAACAAACAAAAAGCCACAGAGGGCACCCCTCCCCCTCCTTGCGAGTCCCTTCTGAGCAGTTTATAGCCATCAACCACAGCATTCCTATGACATGATTCATCCCACCAAGTTCAAGTCACAGTGATTATAAGTGATCAAAGCTTTCTAACTGCATGGTGGCTTCCAGCTCCTCCTGTTTTTCACCCACACTGTGTGCACTGGTATAGAGGCGCTTCAGTTGGGCTATTGGCTGTGCAATCTTTTAAGATGAATACACCTTAATTCCTTTGAGGCATTTCAAACGTTTTCCTGTTGGTTTCTAATACATGAGCAACTCCTGGTTCTTCTTTATTACTCGAAACCGAATCCCTTTCCCTCTTTGTCTAGTTTAAAGCTGCCCTCAAAGTCTGGACAGCTTGTTGGGAAAGACCCTTTTGCCAGACTTGGCCACACGAATCCCATCATTATTCTTAACACAGTAAGAGAAATAAGTAATGTAGCTAGCGGGATGCCTGCCAGTAGCGACATCCATTCAGCTTTACTACATTGCCTGGTTTCCACTAACATTTACCACTAAAATACTTACTTAGATCATATTGCAAGATCTAAACAATACAAAGTATTGAGTTTCCTACTCAAGGAAAGGAGTACAGAAGTTACCTGGTAGTCCAGTATGCTAAATCCAAGACCCATACTCCCCTTCTCCAGGTCAATGTGCTGTACTTCTGTTTCCCACATTGCCAAAGAAGAGCTCTGCACCTCTTCCACACTCTGAGATTCATCAGCCATTTCCAGAGTTGTTCCCTCTGTGTCTGAGGAGCCAATGAAACCAAGTTCGACATGAGCCTGGGAAAAAACAGTGTATTTTCACCAACTCCATAGAATGTAAATGTTTGTGAATTTGTAGAGACTAAATTCTGTTCACAAAAAGAAAGATAAAAACTAAGTGGTGTTTCTCTAAACATGAAAAAAGTGCAAACAGTTAACAAAATTATGTTAAGTCTAGCACAGAATTCACATATTCTTGTAACAAAATATCTATGATGCAAGTATATGAAAACACTCCTTGGAGACAGTATTTACAAAGCAGAATTTCCATCAAACTAAAAAGTTCAGAAAGCCTCATTAGTGTATGTATCAAAATATAAAGGAAATATCTGTTATTAAATGGTATGTCTAAAAATGCCTTGATCTAAATATAGTAGCACTGACAGGAGTCAGAATGTTTGAAAAAGGAGGACACAGACAAATATAGACGTATGTACATACACACAAGTGTACGTGTTTTTTTCTCTTCCCTTAGTTTCATAGCAAAGCTTAGCAACAGTAAACTCAATTCTGTGTCTTGCCCAGAAGTCAGAACTGAGCTTATTTTCATACAAATGCTATTTTTTTCTTACACTGTAGGCCATTTCTACATGTTTATCACATCAGACAGCCCAGAGCTTCGAACCTGGGAGTGACAGAAGTTTGTCTGTCAGGGAGTGCATGCTCAGGCTTGCTCAACTCAAACCCAGAAACCTAGCTTCAAACGTAGATGAAATATAAAGATTCTAAAGACAATGCAGTTCAATTTGCTATACCCCCACAGCCCACATGCAGAACAAAAATCAGGTATTTGGGTACCGTGTCTCCAATTTTTCCCTACCAGTATGTTTATCTTCTGGTTGGCCTAAAGTACAGTTGATGAATACAGTTTGTCTTTTCCTACTTATTTGGTTCCAAGTCCTAAAATATTAAAAGAGACTTCTCATCTTGTACAAGATCTTTACATGTTTTTCCTCAAGGAAACAGTCATTGTCTTAGTAATTTTTATTAAAAAATACATATATACATACATATACCTTTTCTGTGAGCTGAACCTCAGACAGACTTAGACCATCCAGTACTTCTGGGTGACTGATAGGGGGAGCCACTGGACGACAGCATACCATTGTCACCTTAATTGGCAGTTCTTTCAAGATATTCACCACATCCTTGTGGTTTTCTCCAAGCAAAGAGATCTCATTCACCTCAAGAATGAAAGAATGCACAGTGTTTATAAGAAGAATAATGAACAAAAATGAAAAAAGAAACAAAAAAAACACTAATTGTCTGATTTTTATGAAAACATTAATAGATTTTCAGCCCTCCGCTTCTACTCGATTTGGTGCTCAGAATCAGCACAAGGATATGTTTTGAGCTGAATGGAGAGTCTCATAAATTACACGATGCCATCTTACTAAACACCTTAGAAACCCGGTGTAAAATTCAGAATATACAAATATGAAAACAAACAACACTAGCAGATTTGCATAGGAACTGGCATATTAAGCATGAAAACAGATAAAACATGTAGATTTCTTGCATTCATGTGAACGAAACTCACATCCTAATTCTAAGAAAACAATTTAGAAAAGTAACCAGGTGTTTATTCCCTTCACTGTATAGGGGTATTTCTAGATGCTTTTGCGGGGTATTCTTTTATCGTGACTTTCAATTGTATCTGAAATATCAGCTATGAGCTGAGAAATGCATCTGTGCAGATGCAGTCACATAAATATGTGTAAGCACACATGAACAGCATGCACAAACACTTCCAGTAATGAGTGGTATGCTGTTAAGATATCCTACATTCCCAAAGTTGTAACCTCTGAGACGCAAGTCACTTCTCAAGAATTCTACTGAAAGCAGACTAAAATAGAGCTGAACTTTTTCTTACTTCCAGAAGCTCATCTCCACTAAACAGCTTGCCACTTCGTCCAACTGGCCCTTCTGGTAGGATAGATCTGATAAAATGATGCCCCACTGTAGCTTCAAGGCTTATCCCCAGCCCGCTGCTTTCGCTGAATTTGCTAACTACAGCCACCTAAAACAGATTTAAAAACAAAGTTACTTTTGACATATTGAAAGCCATATCTGCTACCTCCAGATTCAATTTACATACAGTGAGGCGACAATTCCTGTAGGGAGAAACTAGAAATACTGACGTGTAATGCAGACTTAAAACTGCAAACAAACGTGTCAAGTTACTAATTTAAGTTTTTCAATAACACAGTAAAATAACAGCAGCAGCTTAAAAGAAAGAATCCAACTTCCCAACAGGATGACAAGCACTGAGAGGATAAAATAAATAGCAGATAAAAACTAAAATCTACAGGCCACATTCAGTGTAACCTACACAATCACTAGTTATTAAGACTATCCTGGAAAGGAAACTATCACTGTGGATTCACATAGTGTCCTCCAGGAACCATGACAGACAACAAAAAAACCATATGTGAAATAACATGACTATGTTGCCCCGTGTGTGGATAAAGAAAGATATCAAAAGGAACTTCAGGGGATTGGGGCAGTTACTGGACAGAGTGAATGTGCAGGTGGTGTTTTCCTCTATCCCTTCAGTGGTGGGGAGGGATACTGAGCACACCTGGAAGGCCCAGCTGATCAATATGTGGCTGAGAGGCTAGTACAGTCGCAGGAATTTTGTATTTTGTTTTGTTTTTTTTAATCATGGGGAGGTTTACTTGGCACTTGGCCGGACAGCTGCCGATGTGTCCTACCTGTCTCACAGGGAGAAACTGACTCTAGCCTGGGAGCTGGCAGCGCTCATCAAGAGGGCTTTAAACTAGGTACAAAGGGGGGCTCAGGGGGAAATAAGACTCGATAGAGATGAGCCTGGGGGAGCAGTCTGGGTTGGGGGTGAGGGCAATTGTGCAACTGAAATCCATCTCCATCAGTGGTGGTCGGGAGCCTTCTTGGGCAGAGTGACCATTCCATGATAGAGTTCTCTATTCTTGATGAAGTCAGGAGAGGGGGGTCAGTACCTTGGACTTCCAGAGGGCAGACTTTGAATTGTTCAGAACACTGGTAGGGAGGGTCCCTTGGGAATCAGTCCTGAAGGGCAGAGGGGTCCAGGAAGGCTGGACGCTCCTCAAGAAGGAAGTCTTACAGGCACAGGAGCAGGCTGTTCCCATGTGCCATAAGATGTGCCAGTGGGGAAGAAGACCGGCATGGCTGAACAGGGAACTTTTGCTGAGTGTCCACGAGAAAAAGAGAGTTTTTGTCCAGTGGAAAAAGGGACAGGCAAGTCCAGGAGAGTACAAGGAAGCTGCCAGCATATGCAGAGAAAAAATGAGGATGGCCAAAGCCCAGTATGAGCTCAACCTGGCCACTACGGTCAGCAATACAGAAAATGTTTTTATAAATATATTAATGACAAGAGGAGGGCCAAAGAGGATCTCCATTCTTTACTGGACGCAGGGGGGAACATGACTACTGAGGATAAGGAAAAGGCTGAGGTTCTTAACGCCTTCTTTGCATCTGTCTTTACTAGCCAGACCACTTATCCTTGGAATACTCAGCCTCCTGACCTGTAAGTCTGGGATGGGGAGCAGAAGAACCCCCCACAGTTCAGGTGGAAACAGAGACCTGCTGCTCCACCTGGACTGTCACAAGTCCATGGAGCCAGATGGGATCCACCTGAGGGTGCTGAGGGAGCTAGTAGATGTGATTGCTGGGCCACTTTCCATCATCCATCAGCAGTCACGGTCATTCAGGGAAGTCACCAGAGACTTGCTAACGTGATGCCCATCTATTAGAAGGGTCAGAAGGAGGACCTGGGGAACTACAGGCCTATCAGCCTGACCTCGGTGCCAGGAAAGGTGATGAAACAGGTCATCTTGTATGCAATCACGCAGTGTATGAGGGACCACTGAAGGCTCAGGCCCAGTCAGCGTGGGTTCATGAAAGGCAAGTCCTGCCTGACCAACCTCATCTCCTTCTATGACTAGGTGACCCACCTGGTGGATGAGGGAAAGGCTGTTGATGTACCTAGACTTCAGCAAGGCCTTTGACACGGTCTCCAACAGTATTCTCCTGGACAAGCTGGCAGCCCATGGCTTGGACAGAGACGCTCTTTGCTGGGTTAAAAACTGGCTGGAGGGCTGGGCCCAGAGAGGGGTGGTGAATGGAGTGAAATACAGCTGGTGACCAATCACCAGTGGTGTTCCCCAGGGGTCAGTGTTGGGGCCCATCCTCTTTAACATTTTTATTGATGACTTGGATGAGGGAACTGAGTGCACCCTCCGTGAGTTAGCAGATGACACCAAGTTTGGGGGGAAATATCAATTTGCTGGAAGGTAGGAAGGCTCTGCAGAGGGACCTGGACAGGATGGGTTGTTGGTGGTTTTACCCTGCTAGGCAGCTGAACTCTACCACAACCCCTCTCTCACTCCCCCTCTTCAGAAGAGGAGGGGAAGAAGAAAAGGAAAGAAACAATTCACAGGCTGAGATACGGATAATTTAATTAAAAGAAAATATAATTAATAAGGAAAAAATATTATTAAATTATTTAACTAAAGGGAAAAAGGAAGAGACGAAAAAAACAACAAGCAAAGGCTATGTGGAAGTGCAGAGGAAAGAAATTACTCTCTACTTCCCACAACAAGCGATGCTTGACCACGTCCTTGAAGCAGGGCCTCAACGCACATAGCTGTTGTTTGGGAGGACAGATTTTTCACAACGAGAGCCCGCCCCTGCCTTCTTTTTCCTTTTTCCACATTTATTGTGGAGTGTGACATCATATGGTATGCAATGTCCCTTTGCTTGGTTTAGGTCAGCTGCCCTGGTGATGTTCCTTCCTCACCTCTTGCCCACACCCATCCTGCTGGCTCTGGGGAGGGTTGGGGGAATCCTGATGGGGTGCTAGTATTGCTCAGCAGTAGACACAATACTGGTGCGATCCCAGTGCTGTTCTAGCTCCAAGTGCAGAGCACAGCACTGTATGGGCTGCTTCAGGGAAGGTTAACTCCATCCCAGCCAGACCCAGTACAGGGTCAATAGGCAGAGGCCAATGTGATGAGGTTCAACATGGCTAAGTGCCAGGTCCTGCACTTTGGCCACACCAACCCCATGCAGTGCTACAGGCCTGGGGCAGAGTGGCTGGAAAGCTGTGCAGAGGAAAAGGATCTGGGGGTGTTGGTCGATGCTTGCCTGCACATGAGCCAGCAGTGTGGAAGGTGGCCAAGAAGGCCAACGGCATCCTGGCTTGTGTCAGGAATAGCGTAACTAGTAGGACCAGGGAGGTGATCGTCCCCCTGTACTCATCTCTGAGTGAGGCCGCACCTCGAGTACTGTGTTCAGTTTTGGGCCCCTCACTACTAGGAGGACATCGAGGTGCTGGAGCGTGTCCAGAGAAGGGCTATGGAGCTGGTGAAGGGCCCGGAATACAAGTCCTATGAGGAGCGGCTGAGGGAACTGGGGTTGTTTAGTCTGGAGAAGAGGAGGCTCAGGGGAAACCTTTTTGTTCTCTACATCTGAAAGGAAAGTGTTGGGAACTGGACGTCAGCCTCTTCTCACAGGTAACTAGTGATAGGACTAGAGGGAATGGCCTCAATTTGTGCCAGGGGAGGTTTAGGATGGAAATTAGGAGACATTTCTTCCCAGAAAGTGCAGTCAGGCATTGGAACGGGTTGCCCAGGGAGGTACTGGAGTCACCGTCCCTGGGGGTGTTCAAGGAGAGGTTGGACCTGGTGCTTAGGGACATGGTTTAGTGGGTGACAGTGGTAGCAGGGTGATGGTTGGACCAGCTGATCTTACAGGGCTTTTACAACCTTAATGATTCTATGATTCTACAATTCAGATTCTGGGGCAAGAACAACTAGAAAAACCTTTTAAGTACATAAATAGAAACACACCCAATAAAATATGATCCATGCCAAACATGGAAGAGGCTCTGCATGCTCAAATTTGCATTTTTGTAAAAACAGGACAAATGTCTGGATCAGGGTAGAGTGAGGTAAAAACTGAAACTTTAATCACTTATAGATATTTACATATTCAAGTGGGAAGTGTATGTGACAATAATATCTAATTGTACATACTTTTGCACAGGCTAAAACTTTGGCATATAATTTTGAAATAAAGTCCTAAACTCAGATACTGCTTTACAGCTGTATCTACAGAAAATGTCCCATGTACTATTTCTATTGCTGTATCAAACAATTCATTCAGTATGCAGAATGGGTAAGAGATTTCAGGCACTAGCTTGAAATTCTGGCTAATCAAGGGAGCTTTGAAGTTTACCTTAAATATTACTTTTTCTCTAATACACACTTATCCCCATGAAGGCAGGAAATCTGTAAAATGATATCCAAAGACGCCGTAACCTAAGACAGTTGTGATTATTTTACCAGAATCACTACAGAAAAACATGATAAATTTTGCATATGGGTATAATGTAAAAGCCTCCCAACAGATTAAGGAGTATATATATTATCTTTATAAATAAATAAACAAATATAATATACACATATTTTTATCTGTATGCTAGCAACATAATACGTGGACCAATTAAAGGACACTTGATAATAATCACAGTTTACTTACCACTATTTCATAATTTGAACCCATAATCCTCTGCCACTTTGCCTTTGTAGCCGCTTCTTCTGTAGTAGTTAGCTGAAAATCTAGAAGTTATGTCTGAGATTACTATGACAAAAAATAAAATGTTCTGTCTAACCCTATCTCTGGTAAAGTTTAAGCACCACACAAGATTACACAATCACTCCATGATGCTAACACTCCTATATATGACTAAAAATTTGACATATTCTTTCTCACTGGGTTTAGGCTTACCAGTAGAAAAACCTGCAAAATTGTATTAGATCTCAGCCCCCGAAGCTAACTGTATTTTGAAAGAAATGAAGTTCAGTCAAGAAGTCTGTCTTAAAGGACTGGGAAGAAAGGACAGATTTAAACCATCCTCAGTGTTGAGTGACGTTAATGCAACCTTACATGAGAAAGGATTGAAGTGGGCATGAAATAAAGAAATTACATAGATGCCCCTCACATTTGTTAAATTAGACTGGTGGGCTGATCAGACTGATTCAGTGGGACGGCTGAAATATTTACAGATGCAATACTGAATCCTGCTGCTTTTGGACAGAACCTACATTTTACAAAGAGTATCCAAAATGGAGTAAGTTTCTAAACAAAATGTGGAGATTTTATATTTTCAAAACTCAGAGTATGACCATAAAAGATCTTTTAAACCTGTAGGCCCTAGAGGGCAGTGGAAGAACATAAGCTGTAGCTCCTTTTAAAAAAAAAAAAATCAAAAAAATTAGATTCAGATAGATGCACGCATATAATAAGAAATAACTAGCAGCTGAAGAGCTGCAATGAAATTCCTGTTGGAATGGAAGGAGGGGAGAAAAGTCATGATGCTGTGAAAAATACAGTGACAAGCTAGGCAGCAAACTTCAGCAGCTCTTAACTTGATTGAATGTTTATCTGCAATCTGAATAAAACAGAGAAATGATTTTCTCCTGCTCACTTTTCCCTCATTCAAACCGTTTATATTTTAAGGCAGGAAACAAACAAACGGAAGGAACAGTATTTAGATAAAACAGCACAGCAAATTTACTGGAACCCTATATATTTAAGGTCTGCAGTCCATGCTGTGCATACAGCAAGTATCAAAATAAACTCTTTGTATCTAAATGCTAATCATAGACAAAGACTAAAATCTTTATTCAAAGATTAAGTTCTGAACTCCCACTGATTTTCTGTAAGAATTTAAGGTGACTAACAGCCTCTGACAGTGTCATAAATCCAGACATCGCTCAGAAACATTAAAAATAAAGCCAGCTGCTTAGGTGCTGTGCAGCATTCAAATATGACAGTACTTCCTCAAAAGCAGAGACCCTGCAGTATCTGAAGGGAAGGTATTAAAAACAAAGTTTTCAGCTATAATGGAAAGCAGTATTTATGAAAAGATACACCAAAAAGATACCTATTAGATCACACGGATGCTTTTCAGCTTCTCTAGCTATGGAAGCAAGGAGATATTAGAAAACACATCACATGCTGTCTCAGTGTGGAAAATATACGTCCACATTGGACATTTGAAATGAGGCAAAATGCCCTAACATCTCAAGGGGAAAAGGAAATACCCATTACAAAATAATAACTTCCATAAAAGACATGGGAAAGTCAGAGCATGTCAGTGCTCCAGAATTGTCTGAATTTCTAACGCTAACAGAAAACACAGACTGAAATGAATGTAAGCTAGGGAATTTGTGAGAGAGAAACTTATCACAAAAGATAAAAGTCCTCAAACCTTAGCTAGATAGCTGCAAGGAATTGGAAAGATAGGGCATGTTGAGTTAGAAAGAGAAGGCATATAGGGGAATAAGGAGGCCAAAAGGTTTAATGAAAAAGTTCAAGTGGAAATACACAACTACAATAAAAAGAAACATGAGCATGTAGAAAGTAGAATGCTTTATGTGACATCTTTTGACAAATAAATGCAATTGTTTTCAGACATACACAGTAGTAGTGAAAGACAGTATTTGACTTACAGCACTCAGGAGTACACACACAGTACACACTTTCATGTATGATTACTTCCACTTTCTAGTTGTAGATCTTCAGTTGCATAGCACACAGATGACAGAAAGGCACACAAAACAATTGACCTTTGCGTAAGCACAGCAAAGTGCATTTTCACAGAATAAAATATTAAACACTGTGAACCTGTTTCTTGTTGTTTAATGTCCTCTCCAATGTTTACTGCACTGGGACTGCATGGCAATGATGGAGATCCCTGTTCTGTTTCATTGTTATCTGGAAAAAGAAGAAAAAAGAACTTTCAGCTATTTTATGCATTGCCATTTTCACCAACTTCACAGGCATGTCTCAGAGCACTGAGACAATGTCATACAGGGAACACGTTAGTACATCTTTCAAAATCTTATGCAAATTAAGGATTATGCCTTAATCTATGAGCTGTAATATATGTTATGGACTGGTATCAGCAGACGTAAGTAGCTGAATAGGTCTGTGTATCATCCAGCCTCCATGTAGATATTCTTTCAAGATCTGGCACATATACTTCAAGATGTGCACAGTTAAGATTAAGCTTCACTAATTGGATCTCATCAGCAGCAAAACTAATATTCGCCATGGCTTCTGAACTTTGTACACAAATGTAATAAATACCCCGTCAGATTATTAATAACCTCTACATATAACCCATTCCTCTCATACCGCCACCTCGTGACACAGACATGTAAGAGTAAAAGGAACTGAGACTTGCTTTTCCCAACATGGAGGATATCTCTTTGCCTGCTCTTCAATGCCACTATCGCCCTCCAGCACTAATAAAATACTCACTGCCTGCTTACCATTCAAAGACCTGCAGGATCAAAGTCTTGAAGGAATTCAGCCAAGAGTGCAGTGCAGAGCTTTCAAGGTTTACTTTGAAAATGTAGAAAATAATACTACTGTTTCTAAAAGATTAATCAAACCATAGTAGACCAAATTCTCCCCTCATGTACAGCAGCTCTGCCATCAGGAATAACTATCCAGGATGAAACTGACCAATTTTATTTCTAGTTTGTCATTAAAAAGAAAAATATTTCAAGTCAAATTTAAAGCAAAGCCAGATTTAATTACCTTTGGCTGTGCCACCATCCATTGTTTGTAACAGTAAGTCCCTTTCAACAGCAGCACTGAACTCCTCCTGGGGCTGAGTATGATTTTCCTGCTTAAGCCCTCTTCTGATCAAAGTGAGCCGAACTGTTTGTCCTGTATGTCGCAAAACATCAACTGCTTGCTGGTTAGTAAAACCCTGAAGATTCGTTCCATCCACCTGCAGGATTAAGTACCTTATTAGCCAGCAAGACAACAACCAGAAAAGTAAAAAAAATTAATGTCCAGGGCAAAGTAATGTCATGATAGTACAGCATCTGTAAGAGCAAAAAGCAAGTGGAAGGACAAGAACAAAGACGTGATGTTCGGCACACCAGGTATTTTCACTACAATACCCAAAAGCTAGCTACCAACCTGTACGACAGCAAAGTGCATGCCTGCCATGATGGGGCTATGCAGATAAACTCTGTGAGGTGGAAAAGGGCACAAGCAAGTGCTGTGTGAGGTGCTCTGTGCAGCCTGCCTGCCTGATCCAAACATCTCCACCTCCAAACAGAAAACACATGGCAAATGAAACACAGCCACGGCTGGGACAGCTTGTGAGAGGGGCATAAGGAGGGACACATTCATTCACTGTCATAGGGAGAACTACAGAGCATAGCAATTCTGGAGTCAGGTAATCTCAGACGCAGGGAAGTCTACTACTGAACACCATGAAGCCCAATTACCTTATCACTCTATCAGCTGTCCAGATGTTATTTACGGTCCAGTATTTTAATGTTTTAGGGAATATAAATATGGCCTCTTCTGCTTGAAGTTATCTCACTAGCTCATTAACTCAATCTCGCTTTCTGAAACTCAAGAAATGTTTTGGAGTTGCTCATTTTCATCCCATTGTCCCTAGTACATATAACTTTTCATTCTCCTTTCTGCAAGCTCCATATTACCCTACTCTTTCTACATCTCACGCCTTGGAATCTGTAATTTTTGAAAAACTTCGAAGCAATGTTACATCCCCTTGGCCCATTAAAGTTTAGGTCTATGTATATAGCACACATCCCATTATTTTAATTCTTCTTGCATGAAGAATGACTCCTCTTACATCCTTAGTCATTTTCTTGTCCTTCTTTGAACTACTTCCAACTCCGGTGCCCTTCTAAATAAAAAGTAATTAAAATGAGCTGGGACTATTTATTTTTTTCCGCCACAATTAAGTAAAACATATTTTTAAAACATTTATTATCTTTTTGCCTACAGTCATCTAAAATCTTTTTCTCCCTCTGCATCTGCAGTAGCAAAAGAAATCAAATTTCGCATCGATTTGTTTCAGCCATTTGAACTCGGCATTTAAATCATTATAAAAACCATACATACTTTCACAGACAAACATGAAGGCATATTCATACTAGGAGACAGATCACAATTTGTTAGTGCTGCCTTCACACAAATGCAAGTACATCTAAGACAGACACAAAAGCATGGTTCCTTCATTTATGACCCAAATTTTCACCAAAAAAGCAACATTTTATGTATGAAAATATTTTCTTCTTTCTCTGACCATCTAAAATTTTAATAACTTTAGAAATAATTTTGAAAACAGTTGCTTAACTTGTATTAAACTTTGAAACTCTGCCTTATCAGTTTCAAAGCTCCTAAACTTGTAAGATACACACATACTTGAAAGTTTCCTTAAAAAAATAGTTACATAAAGGTAGCAAAATCAGAAACATAATCTAATTGAATACTCAGTCAAAAGACAACTCACCATTTCAATGCCAATCTTAAATGTTTTAAGTATTACGTGAGCGCTCCTTCACAACTTGTATAAGTACAGAGTTTGGCAGACAAGTATTTTCATTTCTTTGTTTACTTACAACTATAATTTGATCTCCCACGTGGATTCTGCCATCATGTTCAACAGCACTGCCTTTTGTAATGCTTTTCACAAAGATACCAGAAGGTTCTGGGATGAAAAAGCGGAGCAAATAAACAAATTTATTAAGGGAACATTTTAAATAATGCAACAATCACCTACTAATGTCACCAGCCAAAGGAAGAAAAAGAAAGAAAACCCAATCTTGAGGTAAGACAAGGGAAGAATCACCATGAAAGTACATGCTTTAAGTAAAACATTCCTAAAGGGTAAGTCTGATTAATGTCAGCTTGCAATACACCTGATTTTACTCAAAATCTTTCTACTCCAAATTTACACGGTTTACTGCAAAAGAACAAAAAATATTCTAACAATCTAATCTAAATGTTAAAAACAACATTGACAAAAAAAAGTCTCTCTTACACTTGGTTAGATTTAGAATTACAGGGCAGAAAGTTCAGGTTGAGTGTACTAACCTAGTAAATTCTGTATTTTCTATGTACTTAGTAACTGCTTAAGAAACTGTATGCTTGGATAAACAAACGCAGAAAATTATAAACAGGCAGGACTACAATGTTTGTTTGAACCAGCTCTGAACCACAGCTTTAAGTCTATTTCATCCAATAGTAAAACAGGCACAAAAGCAAAAGAAAAATGAACAACCAAAAAGCCATGTATTTTAGACAACTACTGATTTTAAATCTGAAGGTAAAAGTCACATAAAAAACATCTACAGAAAAAAATCAATTTGAGAAAAATCACAGTGCAATTTGAAATAACTTCAGCTACGGAAAGGGAACATATCTGGACTTCCAACATCATTATTCACATTATTATACATAAAATAAAGAAAAATATTAGCATGAACTGCCATGAAATCAGGTCTGATGGTCACAGGCCTGTTATGTTTGTTTCAGAAATCTTAACAGAATTCCATTCCTCTCAACAAATGTTCTAGCTCTGACTAACAAGTAGAACCAGAGAATGGTTTGGGCTGGAAGGACCTTAAAGACAACCCAGTTCCACCCCCCTGCCATGGGCAGGGACACCTCCCACCAGACCAGGTTGCCCAAAGCCCCATCCAGCCCAGTCTTTAACACCTCCAGGGATGGGGCACCCACAGCTTCTCTGCGCAACCTGTGCCAGTGCCTCACCACCCTCTGAGTGAAGACTTCTTCCTAAAATCTAAAACACCCTTTTTTAGTTTTGAAACCTCTCCTCCTTGTCCTGTTATTACACCCCCTGACAAAGAGTCCCTCCCCAGCTTTCCTGTAAGCCCCCTTTAGGTAATGGAAGGCCTCTATAAGGTCTCACCAGAGCCTTCTCTTCGCCGGGCTGAATAACCCCAACTCCCTCAGCCGGTCTTCACACAAAAGGTGTTCTAGACCTCTGACCATCTCCCTGGCCATCCTCGTGGTCTTGCTGCAACAGGTCCATGTCCTTCTTGTGCTGGGGGCCCCAGAGCTGAATGCAAGGCTCCAGGTGAGGTCTCACAAGAATAGAGCAGATGGGGAGAATCCCCTCCCTCACCCTGCTGGCCATGCTGCTTTTGATGCAGCCCAGCATACGGTTGGCTTTGTGGGATGCAAGCGCACACTGCCAGCTCATGCTGTGTTTCTCAACAACACCACCCCCAGGTCTTTCTCCTCAGGGCTGCTCTCAATCCACTTTCCACCCAGCCTGTATTTGTGCTTGGCATTGCCTCAGCCCAGATGCAGGACGTTGCACTCGGAGTACTTCCAATGGGAAGATAAGGCATGACAAAATGGGTTCTAAGAGCTGTCAAGATACGTCAGTGTCTACACAGACATGAAGACTCATTTTTTACTTGGCCTCGATATGACAAATCTTAGCACAAAGGAATAATACATCCCTGTTTTGCTCTAATGACTGTATTCAACGTAGGAAGAATAAGACAAGTATATTTAAGTCATGAGATTGACAATTTTCCCTTTTTTCTTAATTTGTTGTTTTCCCAAGTTTTGTAAATAATTAAATGCCTCGTCTTCCTAGTTTCCAAGCATTTTCATATCCTGCAACAGCTGTATGGTAAGATGACAAGCTGTTACTTGCCAGTGTGAAGAAAGATTCGACTACAGTTCTCATTGTCCAGCAGTTTCATTGCTGCTTCTGTCACAGCAAAATTGTTTTTAATTTTGACTTAATGATTACGTAATGTGAGGTACTTAATTAGTGCTTAAGGCACAAAGATTTTCTACTGCAGTTACATGCAGCACAATAATTTAAGATCTAAAACTGCTGATACTCCAACACTGCATCAGTCAAAATACACTACCAGATCTACCATGTTCTACAACTTAATTTGCCTTTTAAAGATTTTACTGAAAGATGCTAAAGAGAGTACTTAAATAAGCTGTAACCATCCTATGCTACAGAATAGATTGTTAAAATTTAATTCACCTTCTAAAAGCCAATTAATTATGTCTATAAACTCCAATGTATCTATTGATACATTTTCCTAACAATACGTACACGGGTAAGAGTCAAAACAACAGCTCTTTGAGAAGTTTGATGATGCATCTGACAACTGGCCCTTCACAACAGTATTTCACTTGCCAAACCCCTCTATGGAGGCCTCGCAGAGTTCTGGATCATTTTTCTGCAACTTGTAGTTGAAATTACAAAGTAAAAAATACGCAATTGTATATGTACACTGATATGTTTTTTTTGTTTGTTGTTTTTTTTTTTTGGTTGTTTGGTTGTTTACAGTAGTGTATTTGGAAGTCAATGAATAAATTAATCTAAATCTGCAACAGCCCAAAAGATAAAAAAAACACAACACTGAGTATAACCAGAGTTCACTGAGAAGAATTCTTGATCTGTCAGCAGTACTATACACTTAGTTTTAAAAAGCATTACTAGTAATACTTGTTAAAAATCATCAGAATACTAATATATTATCTTGTAAGGGCCTTTTAAAAATGAAACTGTGATTTAAAAAGATCAGCCAGTTCTTATAAAAATGGCTCAATCTATTTTAGCAATGTTTTTCAAAAAGATATAAGCACAAGCACAAGAGTGAATTTTAAAAACTGATCAAAAAATACTAAGGTGAGATAATATAAACTGATTGCTTATAATCTGAATCTCCTCCAAAAAGAAACCGATTCCATTTTTTTTTTTTAAGATGGTCAAGGGTTTTTAACAGATGCTATACCAAAACTAAATTACATGCATTCAAATTTAAAGCAACTACACCATGCTACACAATAAATTGTTTAGTAGATCACAGGAGTCTATCATTACCTGATGTTTTGTCTCCAACGTAACCAGCAATAGTTATTCCTAATCCCTGGATGTTTTTAGTGAGTTCCACATTAAATTTCTCCCCATCTTCACAACTATCAACAGAAGCCTCTGCCTAATAAGAAAAGTATAGTTAGAAAGAAAGTGTGTTGTTTTTTAAAAAAGGTCCACCACACTCTTTCATGTCATTAACATTGATCTGTAAAGTTTGACATAAATTAAAAAAAAAAAAAAAGTACCGACTTCGCTTCTGCTCTTATTTGGTATTCAGCAGAGAAACTACACATAGATAACATTGCTCACTGTAAAGTAATGCAGACCATGCCTTCTCCACCCCAGTGCCCCTGGGATACTACTCTCCAGCCTATAAAGTCATGTGATGAGAGAAATGACTGGTGGAAGTTGAACAAATTGAACAGTAAACATCTTGTACAGCAAGTTATACAAATCCTGCTTAAATACTATTATACATACCTTACTGCCCTTCTGGTACTTCCTAAGGATCAATTTTAGACTTGTGTTCTTAAAAAAATTATAATAATCAAATTATATTCTGTATTCTATTTGTTTAAATTCTTGTTGAATAACTATAGCTATTTTTTCCTATGCATACCAAGCTTAAAACTTAACAAAAGCTGTTTCTACTGTGGAAATTATTTTTCTTGTCTTTGAAAGACTTAAAATTTCTTTTTTAGCAAGTAGCAATTATACTTCCAGCTAGCTAAACAATGACAACCTTCAATAACACCTACTACAGCACTCTGAATTTCCATAACGAAGAATTTTAGGGAAAAGAATTCATTTACTTATTGTTAATGAAAATATCTATTACAGGAGGATACATATTAAATTCCCATTTCAACAATATTGCTTTTGTATTAACAGGAAAAAATCAACATTAAAAACTTATTTTCCCAAGAAATTTTCATCTTTCAGCTGTCTGAAATGTGTACTTACTAGCCAATTCCATAGCTACTATGGATATATATATGATTTCACGTAGAACTATAGAATCATTTAGATTGGAACATAAAAAGCTTCAATTTCATTATATTTATATGGGCATCAGTACTTACATGTGTATTTGAAATGGGCATTTATAAATATAGTATGAATCTATGATGAACCTGCTATACTCTGATTTTTTTTTCTGCTTCTTCCGCATGACAAACAACAGCTAATATCTGTAAAGTGCCAATATTGAAACCAGGCAGATATCATCTAAACCCACATTGACTATTTGAGTATGTACGTGCTCAAAAACAACAAAAAAAAAGGGGGGGGAGGGGTAAAGGATACTTCAAGAGAACTATGATGCTAAAAATCTGTTCCAATTTCTGTAATACCATCACTTGTTACACGAAATATATCTACATTGAACAGGATGAGAAATGCCAATTTTGGAGAAGCATTCTGCTCTCACTGAGTGTCAAGAGCCTCACGTAGTCTTCAGCCACCATGTATTTTCGAGGAAGAAGCAGACAAACAAAGCTGCATCAGTCATCATCTTCACTCAGTTCATGTTTAACACACAAATCCAAATTACGGAGGTTGCAGTACCATTAACTGAACGTTCACCCCATGAACAAGACTTTGTGCAGGCAAAGGCAGTTTAAAAACAGTGTGCCTTCTGCCAGAAGTGACATACCAGGGACAAGGTATTAAAAATAACAGAAATGAAAATGAAGGTGGCAAAAAAAAGTCACTTTTTGCTTCTTTGAGGGCTTTGGAATTTTTTCTTGTTACTAGAAATTCCACAATCCTGCAACTGGCCCTTAACATCTCATCACATAACCTCAGAAAGGCAAACAATTAAGAAATACGCACAGACAAATTATCATGTTCAGATTCCCTTCTGAAACTGCTACATCACAGATAAGTAATACTCAGGCCACACGCTGATCCTTTTACCTGAAATATAGCCAGGGTCTCATGCCTCAGTACTGTAGAGACACAAAACCAACACGTTCTCCTCTCAGATACTCAGAAAAGACTCAGTGTGCATGTTACGATTAACTTTCTTAGTTAGCCTTATAAACACAACAGATGGGATGAACGTTATCTGTTTCTTTCCCACAGATACCATTACAAGGGACAAAGGCAAAACACTGGTAATCGTGCCAGGAATTGTTAAAGAAGGCTTTTTTTTAGTGATATATCTGAAATGCAATTTGTAGAATATGTCTAGAAAAACAACAGGAAAAAGAAAATGAAAAATTCTTTGCATTGCATAAATTTTATCTACTTGTAGGCTCCAACGCAACCACCTTTTTCTTGTTTCATTCACTTACTTAAACGTATTCATATTTAAATATACCTGCTTATAACTACATACAACACAATACTACTGTTCCTTACTTCCTTGAAAACAGGCTTTGCAGCAAATGTGGGAATGACCTATATCATTGAGGTTTTGAGCTGACAAGGCTAATGCTGAGAGCTGTAGCTGAGAGTTGTAAAGGAGTCATGGCTAGTCTGAGCAGCAACAGTACAGAGTATAATCATCAGCAAGGGAATAAGGATAGCAGCTGGTTTTCTTTGGAAAATGACTAGTAAATGAGCAATGTCAGGTGATGCAGGAAAGAGGCAGCCTCTGTGTGGTGGCTGGCACAGAGAAGAACTGTCTGATGGATGGCTGCAATGATACAGAAATAAGTGCTCCTGGGGAGTAAAAGGATAAGAGGACAGAGAAATGCTAAAGAACCACCATGTTCTGTCTCAAGAAAACGTTATGTGGACTCTGCTATTCCTGAAGTATCACTGCATAATTATAAACAAGTCAAAGGGTTAATCAACCCAGACGTATGACCTGAATAACTTCTAATCCCAAGCCCGGATCCCAGAAGACTTCAAGCATGCAGTTCATTGCACTGTGGACTGACAGCCTCCCAGAGCATAAGATAAAAACACCACTACTGGATATGAAAATGTTGACTTCTGAGAACATAAGCATGAAAGACATTCAAACAGATGTAAAAAGAAAATGAAGTCTGAAGTAAAAGCTTGGCACAAGTTAAGTATATTTATTATTGCTTACCTGTTTCTCTGGTGTCGAGATGGGTACTGGAGTACCTGGTGGGACTGCTGGTGGAGGTGGCTCCTCAATAGGACCTCTTGCAATTACCAGTTTCACTCGATTTCCACACTGCCTTAGAACTTGCGCCACCTGCTCACTGCTCATTCCAGCCAAGTCAGTATCACCAATTTTCAAGATGTGGTCTCCACTACACAGTCTCCCATGCTGGAAGAAGAGTAACAATGAAAAAAAAATAAAAATCAATAACATCCTGCAACTTCTCCCACAAATCATACAAATAGAAAATGACTGCATGGCTTTAGTTACTTTTAATATATATGAAGTAGGTGACTTTTTTTGAATGCCACATCAATACCCTGACAGCATGAAGAAGACAAGTATGTTGCCTAAGAGCATATTACTTTTACTAGAAATTTCCCCAGAAATATCCAGGACATCCTTTTTTCAAGAAAACAGTCACTGGGGCGTGAAAAAAATACACATAGTTATGGTTACTACCTACTAATATGTAACAGCCGCATGTAGTTTAGAGAATTTCAGGCTTCATTTCCAAACACAGCTTAAAAACGTACACTCAGCTTTATGCTTGTTTAAAAAATGGCCCTCAGGATTAACCATAACTTCAAAACAAAATACATTTCTCTCTTAGCATGATTCGGGTAGTTATATCGCCTTACACTCATAGCTATTTAGGGTTACTCTCCTATTTAATTAACCAATAGAAAAGCTTTATAGGAATTTAGCCCACGGGAAAAGCATTAAAGTCTGGAAAATTAATCTATCTGCTCATGGACAAGTTTGAAACAGGCTGTGAAGACCAATTTCACTTCTTCTGAGCCCTTCAGGCATGAACAAAGGCAGTCACACAGCCCGTGTCAAGAAGCAGACACATGATCCCAGATGCCTGTTCCAACCTCAAGTAAGCCCAACAGAGAGAAGCTGATGCATCATTCTTTATAACTGTATGGGCAGAGGAGGTAAACAGACTGGTCCCTCCTTAGATTACAACCAGTAAATTCATGAAGGAATTAGGAGTCTAAAAGCATCAGCACCACACAGATACAACATAACAGTTTGGAAAAAGTGATTTGGAGCCTAACCCAGCTGGTAGGATAAAATGCACAGATCCCTACACTAAACACTACATTACTGACGATAAGTTTCATCACTTGCTCTCTCATTTTTATATTTAGAGGAAAAAAGCTAGCATTACTTAGCATGAATATAAAAGTACAGCTTAACTTCACACTATATAGAATGGTAAACAGAAGGTTAAGTTGAATTTACCTGATCAGCTACCCCTCCTGGGAGGATGGTTTTAACAATCACTCCAGTTGATTTTCCTCCAACTATCCCAAATCCCAAACCTGAGCCATCATTCACCAACTCTATGGTCTCCACGTGCTGCCAGTGAACCTCAAAGGAATAAACATTACGTTTGCATGTGATTAAAATAAGGACATATGTATTAAAATTTGCAGAGTATTTTCTCTTATTTCTTGGGTGAGTTTTTGAATGAAGGAAGGTGGAATAAAAGTAGGTATGTGGGACCTTTTCAACTATTATTATATATGATTACGTAATATTTAGTAATAAAGTGCTCATCTCTAACAGCTGTACCTCCTCTTGAAAAAATCAGATGTGTGTAGAGAATGGAACAGAATAGAACAAAACAGAACAGTTGGAAGAGACGTTCAAAGATCACCTAGTCCAACTGCCAGACCACTTCAGGGCCAACCAGAATTTAAAACACATTAATGAGGGTATTTTCCAAATGCCTCTTGAACAATGACAGGCTTGGGGCATCAACCATCTTCTGATGAAGCCTATTCCAGTGTTTGATCACCCTCATAGTAAAGAATTTCTTCGTAATGTCCAGTCTGAAACTCCCCTGGAGCAGCTCTGTGCCATTCCCACATACTCGGACACCAGTTAAGTGTGTCTAGCCTTTCAAGAACCTGACTGCTGAAAGAATTTATGCAATGACCTATGATTGTCCACCTCCATGCCTCATTGCAGTCAATAAGAAAAATAACACTTCTAGGAAATTTTGCAGAACTGTAAAATAAAATCTTCAGATGTGTACATGTTCACACTGGCAATTGTAACAAAGCACAGCAGAAAGCATAAACCCCATTCAGAGGTTGAGACTGAAAGCAGCACTAGACATTGTGAGCTACACATTAGCAGAAGTGCCTCCTGTGTAGTGAACAACAATTTCTGGGTTGTCTGATGTCAACAGCATTGGAATGAAATAACTTTGACTATAGGCTTCATTTTTGTGGCAGACATATAAATGCTCTGAAAGAAAGACAAATAGTATTTCACATGGTACAGTACTGAACAGATGACTAGAGTTTTCATGATATTGTTTAGTATAAGAACAAATCACATCATAAACTCATCTAAAATTTAAAACCGCAGTTGGTACTCCACCAGGCAGGACCTCAAAAATAAGTCGCTAGTTTGGAATAAATCAAGGCGCTGCAAATTTAAAGCCCTGTAGTATTTGTTTGGGTATCCACAGTCTTAACATAAACCTAAGACAATAAAGCAATGCCCTAAGGAAAAAGAATGCCTCAAGATAAGCTGCTTTCCAGCAGCAACTGAAAGCTAAAGGAACAAAACAACTAGAAAAGATATGCATAATTAAAAACAGAAGGATCAGGGACAGGTTTAAAAGTAACATTTTTTCAAGAGGCAGATGCTGTTCAGAAAATACAGAGGTAGTCACATGAAGAAAATAAGTATGTAACAGGAATATTGCAAGAATATAGGCCTTTCCTGTATGCTGACAGGAAAGGTTAAACTCATCAGCAACATCTCCGTACACCTAATAAAACAGTAATTCTGAAATTATGTCACCAAATGTTTTATGATAATGGATAAAATGAACACTAAAATGGCTTCTTTTTTCCAGGCTGATCATTCCATATACCTCCAATTTTAGACCACCCTAATGTAAAGAAAAGACATAGATAACTGAACAATGAAACATACAGGAACCAAAGACAGGTTGTATAACCCCAGGGCAAGCAAAAATGTGTCAGCCATTACATGAGGAAGACAGCAGGAAGAGAAAAGTGTGCTTAGTATCACCACGCTTCTGAGCTAACATCTCTTCAACTAGTTGCACAAAAGCTTTCAAAAGAAAGAAAATGTAGCACAACTGCTTTCTATGGGTCCTACAGTGTGTACCCACACATGGCATTTTGATGGCTCTCTGTTGCTTTATGTGAGAGTAACTGCTAAAAAGACGACGGAGGAATAAATAGAGAAGCAGCCATTCAGCTGGTAGTGCAAATCAGACTGTAATTCCTCAAAAATGTCTGTATACCCAAGCAGAAGAGACAAAAAGATCCTGTTTACTACTAACTCAAAATTGAGCTTTACAATGTAAGACAAATAGGTTCTATATGCACTGGTGGACATAGTTTGGCAGATGGGAAGAAGGAATATGGCCAACATCAAGATCCACCCGGCAAGGCTACATATTTTCTACTCTTTGTATGGGATAAAGTGAAACAAATATACATGGAAGAAAAATCTCTAGAACTGTGAAGGAAATATACATACAAGTTACAAAAAGTGTCTCAATACAGAAAAGCACATACATGCCCAAAACTGAATAAACATATGTTTGGGGTATACTCACCGGGTTGGAATGGGCTGAAACTGTGCTAGCAGCAGAAGGAGACCGGGAAACTACAGGACTTACGAGCTGAGGGAAACTGCCTCTGGCCACAACTAGCTGGACGTTATCTTTTGCTTTCTGTAGGATGCTGATAGCCTGTTGATGTGTAATTGTCTGATCAAGGGCTTGTCCATTAATAGCAAGGATTTGATCTGCTTCCTTCAGCTTTCCATCTCTGTCACATATGTAAAAAGAGGGAAGGGGGATGACAAAACAAACAAAAAAATCAAAAGAGTGTTGCCAGAGAAATTACAGTATTTTGACAATTTTCCAGTACTTTTAATATCCTGTTCTGTATTTCACCCACTTTTTAATCTTTCCCTGCAGTTTTGCTAAAAGGAGCTGATGCGGCACCCTGATGATTGCTTCCTTTGAAGCTAATCCTACTGCCTCTCTCCCCTGGCTGCTACCCCCTAGCTAGCTTTCTTCTCCCTGTACCCCCATCTGAGACTAAGCACATTAGGTCTCAGTCATTCCCAACCATAGCCTGGGAACTTATGTTTATTCTCAACTTTGAGTCTCTTACTTAACAGACCAAGTGCTTTATTTTGTTCAGTGCGCCCATTCTGAATATTTATCAAACTGAAGAATGGAACACATTTCCATCGAGATGTTATGGAAACTAATTTTGCTTTGCACAACCACCCCCTCCCCAAAAGGGGGGAGGGTGGGGGAAGCTGAGAGAGAAACAGAAAGAAAATGATACAAAAGATCCCTTTTAAATGAGAAAAAAAAAATAAGGCTTGAATAAATTATAGAATAATACTTCACTTTCTGACAAAGGAAACACTGCTGTAGAATTACATACTGAGCCTTTCCCCAGACCTACTTCAAAGGAACTGTATGAAGCCTACAGACAAGTTATCCTCTACCTCTTCCACCCCTTCTGTTACTTTCACAACAAACCAGCAAGAACTCTGGAGTCATGCCTTTAGTATCCCGAAGTGGCAATGCTTTACAAAACAAACATCAGCCAACAAAAATAAGGCTCCCTATTACACGAACTTCTACACCTGTAGCACAGAAGCCAAGGTACTCAGCATCGTTCAGGAAAAACACTATTTTGCCTTAACCCATAATATTTTACTTGTGAACTTGAACCGTTTTTCAGAGTGCTTTGGAAGATTTATTATTGCTGGGGCCTTTCTGATATATGAGTCCTGTAACAGTTGTTGAATAGTTCTCTTCTTGCCAGCAAGTCAGGCAGCACTTGATTCACTGAAGATAGGTCTCAACTCCTTGGAATATGAGGAGCAAAAGCAAAAGCCACTTGGAAGGGAGTAGGGGGCTAAGGGGAAATGAGGAGAAGGAAAAAGGGGGATTTAGGCAGATTAAAAAATCCTGTAATGACATACAGCACCAAAATGATCCAGCCATCCCCCACGACATGCAGACTGCACCATGAAGCACCTCCATCCAGGATCCCAATCAGCAAATCAGAACTGAGTGATATACCCCACTGCAGAACAATGCCTGGGTCTGCCATGAACCAGTATTGCTGCCAATTCACCAATGAGTTTGCTCACTAGGGCTGTTGTTACAGCAGAAATCCTTTTCTTTCAACACAGCTTGTGGAATCAGGACTAAAGTCTAAAGCATACTTTCACAGGCTGAGTTTCTGATAACACGGAGTACTTCTTTTTAAGACTCCAAAGACTTCAGGTCAAGCCTTGCTTGACTTAAAAGATGGATTTCTTACACTTGTATAACAGGGCCCTACTCCACAACCAATCCTTCTAATTGCAATGGATTTCTTAGGACCAAGTTATTTTTCAGTGTAATCAAGGATGCCAACACCTGTATTTTAGTTTTTAAAGCCATGACAGAACTGTAGCCTCTCTTTTTTCCCTGTTGAAAGAGATAATACAAGCAAACCACAAAGAAATTACTTCTGAGTAAATTTCAAGCACAAATCATACAGTGCTCTATTCCAAAATTATAAAAGCTGTTGTGGTGAATTATTTTAAACCTGGTAGGATGCATGGCTTATAATACAAGCAAAAAACACTCTTGTACCACAAATACAATAGCAATAACACCACTAAATCACAGTGTCACGTTAACGTTTGGTACAGAAAAATATTCCAGTAGTATTCTTACCGATGTGCCACACTTCCCTCCTGGATTTCTTGCACAAATATTCCCAGTTCTCCCCTGTTTTCACTCTTGAGTCCCACAACACTGAAGCCCAGACCACCACTTAGAGGTTTAACTAGCTCAATTGTCTCAACAAGACGACCCTGTTTGGCAGAAGAAAAGTGGATGAATATTAAAAATGCCAAAAAGCAGCATTAATCAATGTGTTAAACAACTTGGTAAATGAGTTTTCAATTTTATTTCTAGAGCTGGACAAGGCTACACAAGCTGATAACTGAAATACAGTTCTTCAGTGCTCATTTCTAGCTATCATATAGAAAGGTAGCAATTACAAAAGATTTGAGAGATAAAGGTTTCTTTAGAAAGGGTTCTTTGGATTAGAAGAGGAAAACCAGAAAAAAATCAGCTAAATGAGTGCAGGATCAGTAGTGACAAGACTAAGATACAGAGGTCTACAAAATTTCAGAGGGTATAGGCCAACTTTGATGCCAAACAAGAAATAAGAGGATGAATTTCAAGAAGAGAGGAAAAAGTAGAACTGTGCAAAAGTGTTTCCAGAAGAACAGCAGAGGACTTCCCAGAGCAAGCTCTATTAAGGGTTAATTAGAAAAATGCTAAAATACATGCCTGTCCATTCTCAGCTCCAGCCACTGAAGAGACTCAAACACTGATTTTGTCTACCACAGAAAAGTAGTAAGATTACAAAACAATGCACAGTAAGCCCAAAAAGGAAGTTTTCGTCTTATTTCCAATGAAGCAGCACAACTAGGCTTCATAAACGATGTAGACAAAAACATGCTTTGACAAAGCATCTCCTGCATGCACATATCAGTCCTGCAACAAGCCCAGAAAGATAATGGCATGCAGATCTGTGAGTGTCACACTGCCCAACGAAAGACAGTATCAGCAGCAACAACACCAAGGCTACTTTTCCAATCCTGCTTTCTCATTACCAGTTGTTCCTCACATGAAGAGATTATCTTAGGTTTTTACATCAAGTATGCTATTGTTTGCCACATTTCAGGGTCAGCAGAAGACATGGTTACCTGGGACATACTTCTGATCAGCTGCTCAAAGTCATCACTAGAGGATTTCCCATTAATCTGAGGAGTGATGGATCTCATCGATGCTTCTAGCACATTAGTTGGGCTGCCATTCTGCTGAGCCAACAAATATGACTCATTATGTGGTAAGGAACCCACGTTCACACCATGGTGGAGAAGCTGGGGGAACTCACCAGTGGAATGTATGGAAGGAGTGATATTTACCTGGAAAAGATTGATAACACAGATTTATTGGCATACCAGAGGTACTCCTGCTTACCACAAAGCACGATGAATAGCTGCTAGCTTGTTAAAAATATTTAAAATCCCAATCTGCAATTTTAGAACAACAATTTAAAAAGAGAAATTATCCTTAGTATTTATAGTTGACAAGTTGTGAATTATCAGCTAAAACATGAAAGAAATTTATGAAAATATTCTAAAATTATTTTGCACACTCTCCCTAAAATTCTTTTGTTCACATCAGCACAGCAGCTTGAATAACTCTAACCATGGTAGTGGTAAACAAGTCTGAACAAGCTTTTTCTACGCTGCCAGGTTTTTAAAAAAAAAAAATTGTTCAAGTATTTTACAAGGAAAAAAAAAGTATGTGCATTCTGATGAAAAAAAGAAAGAAACCTCACCTACTATGCAAGAAACAATGGTCCGAATAAAATTTCTGCCAGTCAGGTTTTCTGCACCACTATACACTAAGGCTGCCACTGTGACACCCTACATGAGCTACAATTATATACAAAATTACTGAACAACTCTAAAATCACCAGGCTGATCTGAAAGCCGCAGTTGTACCTTTACACAGACAGCTGTGACAATACCTTTCTCTTAGAGAAGAAAAGAAAATAAGAGAAGTCCCCATCTTGCCCATACAGAGTAAATTACCTACTTTCAAGCAGGTCTCGGCTGACCAATCTAATGCGTGGCTGGGGGTGGGAGAATGGAGACATCACTTCACACAAATAACTGTACAGTGTTCAGGAGAAGCAGCCCTCAGCTGCCTCTTATCCCACTCGCCTGAAGGCTGTCCATCAGCAAGAACTGTTTTACTCCAGACCCATCTGTGTCACACTTGCCTGGCACGCTGACCTTTATTCAGGACCACAATACCCTGTCCTCAAATACTGTTAGTAGTTTCACGGTGCAAAAAATTGCAGCAGTCTCTACCACAACAGAGATTAATTCCCCTTCTTCAAAGCCTTATTCTTACATATCAAACATCAACAATATTTTCTTAATCCAGGAATGTACTCTAAAATGGCTACTGTGCCAGCCAGTCTCAACTGTTTAAACAGACTACCACCTTTAACTTTATCATATCATTCTCCTAATAGCCCAGACACACCAAAAAAAAAGTCAGTATCGTTCTCCATCACACAATTCCTTCTCATCCAGGTGCTTTAGGAAAATATAATAGAACAAATGTCATTCGTTGAATACCCTATCTGCATGGAAAGTTCAACAAGTTACAGAAGAATTAATACAAGGCAGCACTAGAAAGAAAAGCCCTCAATAACACTTAGCCCGCTCTGCCATAACAAAATGGGAAAGAAGAAAAACAGGATGTTTTGAACTCAGTGATTTCTGACACAGTGATCATGTTCTGTTGTCCAAGTTTGTCAGGAACCACTTGGGTTATGTTTCAGACAAACTATAATGCCTAAAATGTGCATTTTCTTTAACCAGATACAGTCATTTCAGCAAACCTGTAAGGAGCAGGCAGATAAGCTTTGTTTCAGAGCTCACTGCATGTAACGGTTCAGAGACAACCCCATTCTACCCTTCCTTTCATGAACACAAGATTTCCCCTTATATTGTATGTGTGAATTTAAAACTATTAAAATCTATGCCATACTGTTTTCTTATCTACATGAGCCCACACAATAGATTAATACACTTCCACCTTCCCAATGTCATCCATTTCAATATACACAAGCATATTGCTGAACTTTGTCAATTAACATGCTTCATTTTTTGCTCTCCTCCACCTTCAAATCTACTAACATATCCTCCTGTCATATTTGCTCCCATAAAATTCTCATGGGTCAATTTTTTATTAAAAAATACACCATCGTAATTAGCAGGTCTCTCATTACTTCTATTTAAAAACATTTTTGCATTTCCACAGCAAGATAAAGCAGCCTTAAGAGTAAATGGGACACAAACACAATCTGTTTCTTGTAAACTCAAAGGCCATTGCAAATGGATCTGATATCAGAAACATTAATCAGTCATGGATACGTGTTCATTTTCTAAATCACTGTGCTCATGGCACAAAATAGCATTTAACTGCCTTTCCTGCTGAAGGTTATAATGCTCAGAGCTTTCTTGGTGAAAGGAGCCACAAAAGAACTTACCACCTGCCCCGGCAATGCCAGCAATGTTAGCCTAAACAAGGAACAGCACAGTATGACCAAAACCAACTGATTCTGCCCCATACAGTGGTGAGAGTTCATAAAACCTCTTTGATGCAACCTTTGGAGTGGTAACCTCAAACTAGGTAGGCAAGGCTCAGCAGCTGTGAGTGGTAATGACTCCAGCCAATGTGATTAAACTTCGAGAAAAAAATATACTAAATGCCTTAAATTTCATTTAGCACCTTTCTCAATACAACACTACTCCATCTTGGGACCCTTTTAATATGGCATGAACTTAAGTTTCATCAGTCAAGATGGCAGGAAGGGGAAGGGACACTGGCATTATCATTAGTCCTTAGAAACCCAAGCGTGTGTGAAAACTGCCTTTGAATGATGTGCATAGTCATAAGCCAAAAGAACAAAAAGAAATAAAATTATAATTATGCTAGGAGAAAAATTTGAGACTATAAATAAAGCTAGAACCCCTCTGCTTTAGAAAGGGAAGAATCATGCAGGCATCAGGCAAACACACAAAAAGGGTAAGAAATAGAATATTAAGGCATAGAAGCTTGCTGAAGCTGAGGAATTGCTGCTGTGCCCACCTCACTGTCTGAAACTCTAGCTTTCTTCGTTAAATTCACTCTGAATTTTTCCATATTACCACATGATATGTGGATTACTAACATCAAGACAATCCCAGCCTGTGAAACCTCTCACCATATAGAACAGCAATGTCCTCCCTGTATCAGGAACACTCCTTCACACACATAAAGGGAGCAATACACAACTCTAGGAAAATCATGCCGTGCACAAAAAAAATAGATCAAGCAAAGCACAGCAGTCCTAAGGCATGGCACTTTTACAATGGTATGAGTAATGTAAATAGTGTTTATATCATTGTATTGTCTTGCTCAAACACAGAATAAAGCACTTACTTTTTTGTATGCAAAAACAGCAAAGAGAAAAATGGAGCTATATCTCAAAAATAAAAGGCTATTGAGTACAACACTCTCCCCTTACTATGAATTGTATTATATGTTTTGTCCAAATCTAGAGTTCTTCTCATCCATTGAGCATCCAGTACAGCACAGTCATCAGTACATAGACGAGCTCTGCGCACATCCCGCAGAAAGATCTGTGAATGTTCTCCTAAATCTGCTTAGCAAGGTATTGCTTTAAGGTCATTTCACTGTTGGCAATGCTCAAACAACAGACCACGATGGACACATTAACTTCCACCTGACCATATTACTAGTATCACCATTTCCTTCTCTAGATAAGTTTGAAGTTCTTAATGTGCGTTGTTCATTAAAACATGGTATTTTCCTTCGGAATTTATTTTTTCCTCTCTGGTAGAAAACTCTCACATCTACTTGCTAGAATAAAAGTAGCAACAGGCCACAGATTCATATTTCAGCATCACATTGTATGTTTTCACAGACCAAATCCTGTTCAAACTGAAAATACAGCACCCACCTTGTCAGTCTGGCACTTTGTCCTTTCTGTACATTTCTCTGAGCTAGCTGGTACACTGCTGCAAAGGTGTGGGAACTGACCAAACCCCTGTATTCCTTCTGCCTTCCAAACTAGTGCTGAGATGGAAATTGTTCAGGATTTTCTAAGATATTTTTCCATAACTACTTATTAACTCCATTACTCTAAAGACACCGGATAGTCTTTATTTGCATGACGGTTAACATATCACTGAAAAGAAGAGCTGCACACTATATAAAGCATGGAAAGTTAAAAAGCACCTCCAATTAATATCAGTTTAAATAAAGCTTTGAAAAAGTTCATCTCAAAACCTTCAGTAAAACTATGACTAAAGAATAGCTACAATGCAGTATCAAACACTACCTCTTCTCTAACAATTGATAGCAACAATTCATTTTCATCAGGCTTTTTTTCTTTTTAAAGAAACAGTCACAGGTTCAATAGACGATGTGCTTAACATGGGAAACCTACCTCACATAAGGTGGCTTCTGCTTCTGGCTTGTGATGAGAAGTCTAAGAAAATCTACCGAACTGTTAACAGAATGAAGTTCTGCATACATGTGTGTGTAAAAAAACTGGTATTTAAGAATTCGTCTTCCTTTCTCTCCTGAAACACGCCCACACACGCTTTAAAGTCATTTCCATTTGAAAATGACATTTGTAACGACCCTAAAGGTAGAATATTAGAATCCCCAGACAAACTAAGAACAGAAACATCATGATTCCTTGGTTTTCTTTCTTCCTTCAAATACAGGCTTACAGCATGTAAAAATTCAGGAGAACTGGTGTATGTCATTGTTAATCACAGAAGTATATGTAATTTCTAGTGGTGCAGTAAGTCACAAGTAGAAGTCTTAAGAAGATGATGCTCTTGTGGTTTCAAGAAATACTTTCCATAGCATATGGGTTGTAGTACTTTGCAATAATAAAATCACTATAATTGTATTGAGAAGTTCCTTTACAGCAATGCAATTATTTAAGTACTGTATGAAAGGATTTTGCTTTGTTTTATAATTTGGCTTATGGTAATTGTCCTTGATTGGCCTCTTCCTTACTTTACATAACATCAACAATATATGGACATAATTTGGCGTTAGAGGGAAAGAAAATTCACAGATACCATTGAGCATGACAAAACCTACACTACAATTGCACAGATAGATGCTAAACGCAGTCAAACAGCACTTACATTTCGTTGTTCAAAATGTCTTTAATAAAAAAAATCAGTCATGTCTGTAAGCTTATCAGCATTTAAAGCAATGTAATACTCACAGCTAGGTCTCAGCTGTCAAAAGAACAAATTCCTGGTGTTTCTACTTTTTAAAGTCCCCACCCTCACAGACCACATGCAACATGAGGCAATATCTCATCCAGTATGTGAGTGTCCTGTGTAGCTAAAGGGTCAGTAGGAGCAAGAGTGGTAACAAAAGTGGTGAAGCACAAGTCAGCTGCACAGAAGCCCTGCGTGGGAGGTCGCAGGCGAGGATCCGCTGCCAGGCTCCCCACAGGAGCCGCCCCGCCTGCCCCAAATTCCTCTCCAAAGGAGAAGGCAGCACACAGAAAAACATTGCTAGGGCAGCATTGAAATCTCCTCCAAGTCTCCTCTGGAACAACCTACAGCTATTCATGAGGCACCACGCTCCCCAGTAATGATTTAAAGCGATACTGGTAAACGCTCCTTCACCTCCATGAGAAAGGGCTCTGTCCTCGGGAGGTATGGAGCAGATACCAAATTAGCTTTTCATATGAGAGTATGAACTACTTTGTTTCAAATAACAGAACAAATGGCGCAGTTGTAGGAAGGAGCTCAGAATAATAACTAAAGGTCCTTGTCTGCTGTGCAAATCACAATGCTAAGCGACCATTCACAGGCACTATGAAAGATGCAGGTTCTCCATCTTGCTCCTTCCCTAAATTTGTCTTGCGGCCCTGGGCACCCAGCTATCACATGCAAATTAGTAGGTGCCTGCACTGCAGGCAGAATTTTTCCTTTACTGCATTGTGTATAAAAAACTATGACTGAGCTCACAAGGAAAAAAAAGTCTGAGGAATGTAGCCCAGCCAAGGAAAGGATTTTTTTGTTCTGGTAAAACCCTGAGCTGAGTGAAGGAGGGAGGTGGAAGAGAGGCAGTGAGTAGGTAAGTGAGAGGCAGAAAGGAATAGAAGAGAGTTAGAGGTGCCAGAGAACGGCTGCCAGTGCTGTCTGGGTGTTCTCTTTAATACATCTTATATGCAAAAGAAAATATTCTTGAGAGACCTGGAAAGTTCAAAACATCACAGTCTCTGTTTTTCTTTTCTGTCACTCCTTTATCTGCAAAGAACAAGATTGCTCTTCACAATCAGAAAGCAAGCATTCACCAAGGAATAAGGATACTAAGAGGGAGAAAACAAGTGTTTGCTGCAGCACTCCTCAACTCAAGGGACTGGTGAAGTAAGAATAACTATTCTCAACAAAACATTCCTTCAGTGTTCCTAGACTTTTCCACTCCAGTTCTTAACTCTGCAATGACAGATCTGCAGTGTAAACAAAAACTGTTTGCTTATCTAAGAAAAAAAAAACACAATCTTTAGAGCACCTATCAATAGGAACAAAAGCATCGGATTTGCTGACTTCGGGACTGTGCCTCATCAATATCCATCTGAAGCAACATACTGTTCATTCCACACCACTCCACTGAACACAAATGCAAACTCAAAAGGTTCTTGTTAAGCATACAACAACAATAGAAGGGGATCAGTTTCCAATTAACATGCAGAAGCTTTGAGGAAATGGAACAGAAAATCTGAAACACCTGCTTGCATGGAGACATGCTTTTTCAGATCTCTGGGTGCTTAAGAGATCACTTTTCTGTCCAAAAATAAAAAAAAAATAAAAAAACAGGAAGCCTAGTATTTTAGACCACAAAATGGTGACAACACTCACAGGAATGCAAAAAGTACTTGTATGCTAAAACTGTGTATTTACATCCTAAATCTTGATAGAATATGACTGATGTTTACAAGATTTGCCAGGACATTTTCCAGACTCACTACACAAACAGAAGATGGTCTCACAATCATCCCTGCACCTTCCAGATACAGTGCCTCAAGACAGAAATATATCCTACCCTCAAAAATGTTTATGAGACCACTACAGGCCTACAAGTAGGTCTCACTTAGTGATCTACTGGGATTCTTGCAACAAATCAGTTTAACTTAGAAAGTAAATTGCCATCATTGCTCCTCTGCTCCCACCCTCTCCTCCAAACCAATACTTCATTGACAGATGGCCTTCTCCCGAGAATTTTGCAATAGTCTTGCAGTTCTTCAAAAACTCATCAACTAATTAAAAACACATTAACAATTTAACAGACTGTCACACTTTACCTTGAGAAGAAAGAGACCACGTTTCAACTTCAGGATAGCTTATCGTGCAGGATCAAGAGAATTTAACCATCTTAAGCTGCAGTGGGTAGACTGCTACAACTAGCCACTGCACTGCTCAGCACCACTTGACAAGTCTCAAAGATAGCTCTGACCGCAAGTGCTTGGGAAACAACATGTCTCCATCCTCTGTCCGGCAGTGCTCAGCCAGAAAGCCTGGTCAATACTCACATGCCTTGCAGTTTTCACCAACCAGTAATTTAAGAGTTCCAAGACCACAGTGCCTTTCCAGCCATTAAGACAAAACAAAAAGCAAACAAAATAAAAACCTACAGAGTGGCCTTGAACAAATTTGAGGCTTTGAAAATGCCAAAAAAACTAATTTTCTAACTTGACTGCCTATTACACTTATTCTTCCCCTTGTTTCAATATTCTTTATAAACATTTAAATAAAGCAAAGAAGAAACAAACTATCTCACATTATACTGCAGGGAAGAAACAATTCCATAGAGAAAATATAGGATACTTTCTAAGAGGTGACCCAAATCTAAGAATGGAAACTTACATTTGCATGTGAAGGTTTTTCATATGAGTGCATATTAAAAAAATTCACATACAAGTAGTTCCCCTGTCAGCTAGATTGGGTTCTACGTACGTATCATGCAACATGCACAGACCACTGAAGCTACTACACAGATAGACCTGAGAGGTTGGGGCTGCTGGTGAAACTATTACTTGATTTTTAAAAAAAATGCTCATCTGAAATAACCTATGGACTATCAGTTGCATCTCATTTAGATGACTATTTAGAAACAGAGCAACCTTCAACTTCAAACCTAATGACTAGAAGTGAAAATTTAATCTGCCTTTTCAGCAAATTCCCTCTAATGTTTCAGGCATACCTTGTTTTTGGATTGTATGTTCCCACAGTCATCACCACAAAAGTATCTGTGTATTTTTGCATGTCAGTTTCCAAATAACAGGGTGAACAAACCCTCAGAGCAGCTTTTCTCCTAGATTTTTTTAAATCACTCCAATACTAGCAAATCAGCACGTACCAAAAATGCAAAATTTCAAAAAACACTGTCACACATGTCACCGTAGGCACCACTCTAATGTATTTCTTGATGGTATAAAATAGCATCAAGATGATCTACGGGAAACAGCAAAGGGCCAGGCTGTGCTCTCTTCTACCATGCAGTTGTATTAGCCTCAGGAAGACAAGGACTCCTCACCAGCTACAGCCTGGCCAGAGACCAGATGCAGCTCCATACTGATGATATGGTCAAAACGCAGGGGCTGTTCCTCCCACTTCAGCATTTCTGCATACCAGTCACACAGTCGCCCATCTTGCAGGATTCAACAGGAAAAACTATTTGCAGAACCAGATATGTAGTTTAGTTACTGAACTACATTTTATATTTAAGTTTTTATTTCCTTGTCATCAGAGTAAAATGAAAATAATAAATAATTAAGTCAATAAAAATAAGATGGCCCTTTTCTCATCCTCACCAAAGGAAGGCAGAAAAGTAATACTTTTACTTAAACTCCTGAGCAAGGAGAAAGGAGGCAGAAATTCTCACTTCTCCTTAATCTCTTATTCCTATATCAAGAAAAATATATCTTAATCTCTTTATGAAGCCAACATTTCCACAGCTTCCCTCATATATTCTCATTTTAGCAGGTTAAGATATAAGGAATCAATAAAAGGCTCATAGGAAAGAAAAAAATAAAAGCGAGACCACAAACAAAACACACTGCTTCATTTTGAAGGACAGACAGAAAGCTGTACATTAACTTACTACCCAGTACCACCATTTCCCTACAGTGCACATCGTATCTTACAAGTATGTACTTAAAAAGTGTGTGCATACAATACGGGCCATGATAAAACCCAGGAAAGTCACTGGGTATATCCTCCTCCATTCTCTGAAGCTTTAATTTAGGCTATTTGATTTCACTACACAACATGCAAAGAGATACACATATTTTTGCACCTTCAATTTTTCTCTTGTGTCTGTGTGGCTGCTTTTCCTACCTGATCTCTCAGTTGTTGAACAGAAGTCTGAAGGTTGAGAATTTGGTTAAAAAGAGGACTCTGCAGCACTGATTTTAATAAGCTCAGTTTTTCCTCATTTGCAACGTCACCTCGATCGCGAAGCTTTGCCTGTAAGCGCTCTACGGCCTGGAGAGCCCGATGCGTATCTGTAGAGATATTCACTCCAAGTCAGCAGCAGTTTAGAAACAGAGACATAGGAAGTAGGCAGCAGATTTTAATAAATCCCTCTCTTCTGTTCAAACTACAGAGGACTTCAGTGGTTCAGTTCTGAACAAAAATCCCAGCCCAAACACGTCTTAATGAATTAGGAAGTCAGAGGCAGAGCACAAAACAGAGAGCAAAGAAAATTACATTTCTTTCCACTAAAAACTGTGTTGCAAAAGTGAAAGAGCCTTCATTAAAATTCATTTACAAGAACTGTGACAACTGTACATAAGTGTACATAACTGTACAGGCAACTGTAAATAAGAAGTGACACAAATCTCTAAAAGGAAACATTTGCCTTTTCCATACGAACTTTTAAAATTCTACTAAAGACTAAAACAAGACAAGCGGAAAAAGATGAATACACTAAACAAATGATGTGTTTTCCTATGGGAAAAAAAAAAAATATATATATATATAGGCAGGTATTTTTTACAAAACCTACCTCAGCTGTATAGAATATATAGAGTATATACCAATGTCCTACATCTATTAAGCACACTTAACTTAGCTAAAAAAAATACATTGATACAAATAAAAAGAAAAAGATTACCAATTGTTTCCAACATTTTTTCAGCTTCTCAGCTTCTACTCCAATATGGTTAAGTGGTAGCAAACACAGTATTTTCCTGCAAAACATCAGACAAGGAAAACAGTCACATTTATAGACTATTAAGTACTGAGTTCTGAAGGAGAAGAAAGAAGTTTGACTTCTGAAAGCAATATACAACCTCCCAAAATAACAACCCACAAAAACTACATCTCCTTGGATAATCAGAATAACCTCATAGGTGACCATATTCTAAGTCACTTTAGAGCTTAAAACCTTCCTGAAAATTGCTTTTAGGAATATACTTTGTAATATTTTTACATTTCCATATCAAAGGCTCTGTCTGTATACTGCTACACAACATCTCCTGAATTGCTCTAATCAGAAGCTATGAATCATAGCTGACACCGGCACTTTACAGCATTTCATTGCTTTCCTTTCCAGTGATTCACAAAAGCATTAGCCTTGGGTTCAGTTTTCAAGCCCTATGTTGACAATTTCAGGTGCATGAGCTGTAGCTTACCTTTTAAAGTCACCTTTTAAAAAGAAAAGTCATATAAGCCACAACGTGTTAATGCTATCCAGACCTGTCACACTACAACCTCCACTATTAACATACACTGGTATTAAGAGTCATATAGGAATGACGGACGATTTTTGCAAACATAAGTTTCCAGGCAGGAAACTCTATCCTGGGAAGAATAAATTTCTGAAACTGGTTTGTTTTTGGGGGGTTGGTGGGTTTTTGTTATGGTTTTTGTTAGGGTTTTTGCTTTGTTTTGTTTTTTAATAGCATGTCTGATGTTGTTCAGAAGTTTGTAATGTTGGATTAGTGGTAGAGTCCTTCCATCCATGCACAAGAGTGATGGAGATGGCTAACTAAAGGGAAGTGAGGAGTTCAAACATCATTGCAGATATATGAAATGAGTTGTGCCTTTCTTCATGTTATCCTCCAAAACAGTAGCTTTGTTTTCTTGAGAATAGGAAAGCAGTTTAAGACAACACCCCAATTTCAGTCTGGTGAGCAAATCACCACACGGAGAACAGTGATCAGTAAACACTCAGGAAAAGTGACTCTTTCTTCATACATAAAAAGGAAAATCAGGAAAGGATGATACTGACAGATCTCTGGGGGTGAGAGCCTAACTAAAATTCAAAAGAGTAGAAGTAGAACTTGTAGAAGCTGAGCAGGATAAGCGTGAATCAATCCTCACAATAAAAGTGAGAAAAAAGTTTTCAACACAGATTCAGTTAGAAGGACCACAAACCAAGACGAATATTTTGACAATCACGTATCTTTTGCAGTTCGTATAGAAAACTCAATTCAAGTGGGCTTAGAATCATTTCAAGTTCCCTTGCCAAGACTTCCCTAGTTTCAATATGACTGAAGATTCATATCAGTTTATTTAATTGTGTCTGAATTTACCAATACATTGCCAGAGAAACACCGATCATCATTTTTAGGACAATATACTACTTAGAGAGAGGCATGAAATTCAAATTCTTTCAATCCAAATTTATTGAAGTAACCTTATTCCATGTTCCAAATTACACAATCAGGCACATCAATAATAAAAACAAGCTTTTGTGAATTTGTTTTCTCACACAGCAAGGTAATCCCAGCACATGACTAACAGATCTGAAAAAAAAACCAAAGAATATCTTATGTTTTCACCTTGTAACCCTTCAAAATCAAGACAAACAAAATGTCTATTTCACATGGGAAAGGGTTGGATGAGGTTATTTAAAAATCAAGAAAGAAGCTGGATTCCCCAAACCTTAATCACTGATAGCTTTTACTTTGAGATTAAAAAAAAAAAAAAAAAAACAAACTATCACATCCTCTATTCAGAGCCCGTATTTACAAACAGAGCCATTTATGCCCTCTTCACGTCCTTTTCTCACTGGCAATGCCAACTAAAGCAGCTTTTCCCTGTTTCACCATTCCAGCTCTTTCTGTACAACTGCTCATGCAGCTGTGTTGTGGATGCAAACAGAGAACTGCATCAAAAAAAAAAATTACTTCTCTGTCACATCTGTCCCATGATCCTTTTATCATGCTATTGCATGCACATACACACTGCCATCATACCTTTAACTTTCACCTTTTGATGAACTAATCATGAAAAATACAAGCTTACTGTTCTGCTTTAGGTCCCTGAGAGTCTCAGGAAGAGAAGCAGCTGTAAAGAGCAAACATTTTTTGAGGCTGCAGGATCTTGCTGTACATTATGTTTCAACTTGCCTAAAATATCATTCTTGGTGTGCTGTGAAAAGCATGTTTTACAAGCGACAGAATGGACAAGGTCACCACTGTGTTTGTGCAATCCTAGAATAATGATCTCTGATGATTTGTAATGGAAGCTTTCTCAAAATAGACACTTCGTAACAGAAGTCACTAAACAGACTCTAGAGATAGAGATGATCCTATTTAATCTGCAATGAAAAAAAGTGCTTAGCTCTGCTAAGGCACTCATGATATACTTTTTATTTACCTCACGTACTAGAAGTAGGAATACTGCTCCAGAGCTACCTCAGTGTCAGCCAATCATTCTTTTTAACTCACACTTCATTCTATTTCTCTTTAATTCTCTTTATTGTGTGTTTACGTTGGCAGAGATTGCCTCCTCAGCTGACCCACTTAATGCCTTTGTTGACTGCAGCACCAAGAGGGATCAAGGCTGAAACTGCCGTCAGGATGTTTTCCTTCAGGACTCTTCCTCTGACGCAGAAGCGAGGCATTGAGGCGCACCAGTATTTCTGTGTCTCACAGTCCAAGATGACCCTTCTTTGCTCTGTGCACACTTGTAAATGGCGAAAAGCCACGTGACCGTGCTCCTGCTGTGTCCCATCCACACTAGCAAGCGGGATCTGTCAGCACCAGCTTAGTGGCACATCAACGAAGCCCAAGTACAAGGGAAGCAAGCTCCGCACAGACACCCATAATCACCAACCACCACCCATTGCAGCAGCAACTCCTGGCCTTTACAGCAGCTTGTTTCTAGGTATTTCAGTAAAAATACACTGGAACAAATCTTGTCCAGGGAGAAGTGTGGAGGGAGGCACGCACACTTTTATTTGTTGAAAGAAGTATATCTATCATTTGCTACAGTGAGAGTTTTTTATAATACAATGACAAATTCTAGAGACACAAATGAGATATTTATTTCTGATCATCTTCACAGAATCACAGAATCGTCTAGGTTGGAAGAGACCTCCAAGATCACCTAGTCCAACCTCTGACCTAACACTAACAAGTCCTCCACTAAACCATATCACTAAGTTCAACATCTAAACGTCTTTTAAAGACCTCCAGGGATGGTGACTCAACCACTTCCCTTTCTTACTTTCCATTCTCCTGGCTGTCTGCAGAGGAGTCTGAAGCCAAAACCTACCCTCCTATAAATGACACAAATATTATTCGTGACTCAAAGAGCTTAGTAGCTTAGTTCAAAGTAGCTTTAACTATTTATGTGTTTCAGAGCAAAAGTTCATTAATCTCTTCACAGGAATAAGAACAATGAATGAACTGCACTTTTTTATTGGCTACTTGAAGAAGTACTGCTAAATAAATAGCAAGCTAATCTCACTTCAGTGTTTTTAAAGGCACAGGTATCTGACAGATCTGGCTTTAAAAAAAAAAAAGCACCTTCTCTCTTTCCTCATGTTTTTTAAGAAAGTAAAAAGCACACACAATTTTAGCCGGGTACATGATGAGAAATATGTAACCTTCTACTAAGCATGCACAGAAGATAAAAAATGATCCCTTTCATATACTCATTAATACACTTGCCCTTCTAAAATTTGACTCTCCCCACACTAACACACAAAAATGTGTGTTATGCATCTCTCCACTCTTGCAGCTGCCCTTCTTTAAGGTATGTTTTCTGTTGCCAGACAGACAGGTGACATGCTGCAATCCTGATTTCTTAGAGCACACTCCTAAAACACTAAAATCCATAGGTATAAGAATTAAAAAAAAAAAGACATTAAATTCATATTTACCACCTCCTTTTCACTGCCACCATGCAAACTATTTAGCAAAACAGACAGAAGAAGATTCACAAAAAAAGATTAGCCACTTTTATTTATTACTCTTTCACATCTGATTGTGAAATTTCAGCCTGGAAACTTACTCTTTTTCATTGATGGGTACTCCATCTACAATTTCATAAACCATTTCAGAAAATACCTTGAAAACTAACACTCATAGCACTAGATTACCAAACATGCAATGACAAAGATAGAAAACACAGTAATAGGCTTTGCCTTATAGCTCTTGCATTACTTTAAGTGCTCTCAGGATACAAAGGAAACGCCTATCTTGAGGGCGATCTCTAGGCACAAACTTTGCCTAGGAGCTGCATGAGATTAAAAACCAAATCTGATTCAATTAAACAACATGGTAATCACCACCTATATTCTGTAGCTGCTAAAAAGAGCATTTCAAAACTCCTAATCTGAATTTCAACACCTGGGCCTGAATTTGGCTGAGGTATGGATATCCTTTTGTATTTGATTGTTATCCTCTGTCTTTCGTTTTCCCTGCTCTCTGTCTGTCACTCAGGCAGGCATGCTGTGTTAGCCCTGCTTGGCACAAGAATGAAAACCAAACCACACAGGAAATGGAAGATACTAATTACCACTAAACCTTCCGTATTGCCAGCAGTTTTAAAGGAGCTCTTCTCTTTCACCCAGCTACCTCTGTCACACTGGCTACTACCCCTGTGGAGAAAATTAAGGTGATACCTGGACTCCTGGAAGACAGGACTTGTCAATATAAAGGCAGCTGAAACCATCCAAGGTAAACTGAAAGGTCTCACACTTTCTATTCATTCTTCCACTGTCATGAAGGGAGTTCACTTTCAAGGACTACAAAAAACATCAGACAGGACTGCCCACTGCAGCTTGACAGGTATAGCTTTCATTACTCATAATGAAAAGTGATGTACATACCTGAGCATGGACAGAATGGGTGTGGAAATAAATGCAGGAGAGCAGTGACAAACAGGGAAAGAGGGGAAAAAGAAACAAAAAGAGGAAATGAATAAAGATGTGAAAAAAAGGCTAGCCCAGTGCTTCAGTGACAGGTCACCGACATGCAGGTAACAACAACCACCTGTTTCACAAGTCAAGGAACTGCACGCTCAGACTGTATGCTTCTGTATGACAGAAGAGGGAACTGATTCAATAAAAGAAAAAGCAATTTGTAAGGACTTAATACAGGTGAAATTAACGTGCTCTGTTGCAAAAGGAACAAAGCAAATTTCCACGGACTAAGAGGAATGTAACAAGAGAAACATGAAATTTACATTTAAAAGCTTTATTAATGCAAAAATTGTTCTGAGACATTCAAAGCAGAAAAAAAAAAAAGCTAGTTCACAAACAGATAGCCTATATTAAGACTATAAGCAGTTTGGTTTGAAAAGTGACACTGCTAGCTTCAAAAACACATAGAAGGGTGATAGTAGTAGCTCTATATGTCAGAGGAAAGTCCTTTGATAGAGCTAAAGAACATAACGTATTTTGAACCAAATATGAAAATTAAATTTTGAACACTCAACTGATTTTAACCTTCCGTACACATCACACTAATGTTTTAAGGAAACTTACAGTGCTTTCAGATAAATGCACAATCTTTTCCTTTCTGTTGAATTAAGAATGTTCTGTAACACAGTAAGAAACTCTACACGAATGTAATATTCATGTTAGTTGATGCACAAGTTACTATTACAACCTGGAACTGGGCCTAAACTACACTTTCTGCTTTTACCTTCTGCTTAAACATATGCGATGCAGGATATTCAGAAATATTCAGTAAAGAGTACTGAAAAAAGCAACATAGCAGGGGAACTTTTTTCTGGTAAGTAAAGTAACAAATAGATAATCTGTTTACAAATATATATATATTTATTTCAGTGAACCGTTTAAATTGGCATTAATTGAAAACACTTGCTTCAAACACCAGAAGTATAGGAATAGCTTCTGAAACTGAAAAGCAACTTTGTAGCATACACAGAATATATGTGACATTACATATCCTGAGTCAGAGTATAAAATCCAGGCATGATTACTATTGCCTATTTACTTCTCTAGTATACGGATTTGATTAACATATTCATTAAATTCAGTTAGGCTTAATTAAATGCAGCTCCTACAACAGCTGCATTTCTTAATATATACTGGACTTTCACAGAGGTGAAAAAAGTACTCATAAATGAATAAACAAGAAGCATCATTAATAAATTGCCACTAATCTTCAATGAAGAGTTGTCATCTTCCTTTAAAGCTGAAGACACTATAAAACTTCTATTATATTTTGTGAAAATTAGGGAGAGTAATGCAGGAAGTCATTACATCATGTAACCAGTCTACTGTACAAGGTGGTTCAGATGTAAGGACTTGGTCTGAAAACCCTATTAAAACAAATACTCCAATCTGTCTAGGCCAATTATTTCATAAGCAGCAGCAACAGTACTCCAAAGCAATTTCTGTGTGAGAAGAGGGCTCTAAACACTTAATGGCACAGTTATGTATTGACTTGCTGTGTATGTCAATGGCAAAACAAAACTGTCTTTACCAATGATGATACACCCTACTGTCAGCATAGTATTGTTCTGGCTTAAACTGCTTCAGCAGGATACTTCAATAGAAAGCACATTTAAAAACTTACTTCATACCATCTACAGAATTTTAAATTTTCATACAGGAAACATGGACCAGACAATTTCAAAGGTCTCTATTTTGGTTTTCAAGGCACTGATTAAAATGTTATCAATTAAAACCATTTACAGTGATCTGAGTACCTGCAAAGTTGTATGACATTAATCTCCATAAAATTCACAGACACAGTGCCAGCTGGAAAATAAAGATCACCTATTAGTATGTAAGTAGTGCAGCTCTTTTTTCCATAGTGCCGGTAACAATCTAGCTTCCCTAACACACTTTTACGTGACAAGAGGGGAGAACATATCCTGTTCCGGAAGAAAAAAATTCTTGGTAGCACAAAGGAAATTAGAAACACTAGCCATAATCAGTAAATGTTGCGTGCATGCTCTGTTAATGCAATAGGGAAATAAAAAATATACGTATCCTAAAAATGGATAACAACTTTGAAAAATAAGATGATGTTCTCTGCCACTAAAACATTGCTTGTTAATGTCTATGCTGATATGCCCGTAGATATTTTAATTCTGCATTCTTTTTCTTCTGTTACATTATTTTCCATTTCCATATGAGCATCATATAACATTTCCCAAAAATATTTTACTACTTTCCCTTTTACTAGTTTGGACTATTCCCTCCCAACAAGTTGTTATCTTGGAAAATGCACTGCTGATATGGAAACCACAAGGCATTACACAACAGACTTCCACAACAGCTGAAGCCAGGCCCTTTAATTTGATCAAGACACAGCTCTGCTTGGGCAAAGGACTCCCGCTATCCTTTCCAGTACTATAGCCAGTAATGATATTTTCTGTTCAACAGGTTACGCTAACAAAGTCTCCTGTGTGTGAAAATGAGCAAAAATATACAGGGATGAGGCACTGTTTTTAAAGCTGAAAGAACAGTGAAAGGGAAAAGGAGAAAATAACACTGCTCAGCCAAGTTATAAATCAAATCCATTAAATGTGGTACAAGGAGTTCAGAGGATCAGCTTTGAGAGCGTTTGTCTTGTCTATTATTCTTCCCAATAACCCAGGAATGCACAGGATGCAGGGGAGGGGAACCACACAAGAAACAAACCGTCCCACAAAGCAAACCCTTCTCTTCACACGACCAGACCTACCAAGAGGCAAAAAACTGACTCTCAGCCTTGCACCTCTCACCCCACCCTACGGAAAGGGCCGTGTTTCGCGCAGACCCGGCGGGGCCTCAGAAAGCTCCAGCGGGCTCCAGCACTGCGAACCAACGCAGCAGCAGATAAAGGCCCCCTCCGTCCAAGCCCCGGGGGCTCTGGCTCGGGGAAAGCCGGCCGCTCGACCCCGTTTTCGCTTCCAGAGAGCAGCCAGGGCCCCCCCCGAGACCCGGCTTTGACCCCCAGCGCCCCAAGGCAGGGGAAAATACAAAATAATAAAGAAAAAAAGAGATGTGGGAGAAGAAAGGAGGCGGCAGGCGGACCTTCCCGCAGCCGCCGGGGGCGACGCGGCTGTTGTTTACATGAGGACTGGCCGCCAGGCCGGCACGGCACGGCCGGGGACCGCGGAGAGCAACAGGCTCAGCCCGGCACAGCCCCGCGGCCTCTCTCCTCCTCCCGACCGCCCCCCCCCCCCCCCAAACCCGGCGAGCCGAAACCCCTGCGGTCACGCTTCGGGAAATAAATACGTTTCACGGGGTCCCTCACAGCCCCGGAGCCACCACAGGTCCCCACAAAGGCAGGCGGCCCGGCCCGGCCCGGCCCGGCGCCCCGCTTACCCTCCCGGCGCCGCTCTCCGCCTTCGCCCTGCCCGCCCCCGAGTAACGGCGCCGGCCGCGCTGCGCCGCGGGGCAGCTGCTGAGGCACGCCCCGGCGGCCTGAAACCTAATCCTGACCGCCGCCCCCGCGGCTCGGCACGGCTCGGGGGGAGCCGGGGGGCCGGGGGGTCCCCTGCCCGGGGCCCTGCCAGCGGTTTCCCGGCGGTACGCGAGGCTCCAAAGCGGGCCGGGTGGCTCAGCGCACGCCCTTCGCCAGGATGGGACCGAGCGGCTGGGTTCGTCGTCCCCTCTTGTCCCTTTTTATTTTCGGTGTCTGTAAAAGCGGGGTTGTGGAGTGCGCCGTGCCTCCTGCTGCAGGTCAGCCGGGCCCAGCCTCATGCGGGCGCAGAAGAGCACGGAGCTACCTACCGCTACTTGCACCCCAAAAGCCACCGGCATCCCCGCTGGGTCAGCAAGATGAGCCTGGGGTTGAATGGAGGGAAATGGGAAACGCTTGGAAATAACGCATGAAAATAGCCAAAATGGTGAATGAGGTCATAAGGCTAACGAAAATGTGATTTTCCTTCTTTTTCAGCAACTAAAAGAAGGTGCTGTGTACCTTTCACATAAGTATAAACACCGTGAGAGCAAAGCACGTAATGCAGGAACGGTTGGTATGACAGTAAAAATTATTTCTGCAAAACAAAGTGCAATTATTTCACTTGATTTCTTAAGTTTGCATGCTTGGACATCACATCATCAAGACTGTGGGCTCCACTGCTCCTTGCCAAGAGATAATGCCATGTTGCAAATGCAGATGGCGGCTCTGCTCCAATGAGACTCTTTGTGGTGAAAAGAGCCCTGGGTCTGCAGCTGCTTGGCGCCTGGCTCTCCCGCCTGCCTTCTCGCTTTGACTTGGTTCTTCCCGCAAACGGATTTGAGTGTGTTACCATATTCAAGCAATAGTTTTTGTTGTTGTTTTGTACCAAAAACAATTAAAGAATATCATTGTTTTGGAGATAAAGTAGAATACCACCCTATTTATCTGAGAGAGGATTGATGAATGCGATACCGGTATTGGCACTTTCAAAAGCAGAACATTTCTCATGTAAATTTAAAGGAACACCACTCTTTGTACATGTAATGTTTTTATTATTGTTGTTATTATTTGACAAATTAACTTCTGAAAAAAGTTGACCCTCAAGACAATGTCATTTATTACAGCTGGCAGATTGAAGGACTCCAAATGATTAGCTACCTGTTTCTCTGATATATATTCAAATCTGCGTGTAATTATATGTTTAACAATCATTCTTCCACTTCTTGACTATGAAAAAATTAATCATTTTCAATATTTAATTCACAGGTTATACTGCTCAATCCATTGTGTGCTGGTGAGCATATTGCCCATCAAATCAAATATTGGGGCTCTGTTTGCTATTGCTATAACAGTGAATGCTCTATAAACTGCCCCACCCGCTTTCCATGTCACATTCGCCTTTATTGACTCTAGAGTGAAATCTTATGTATAAGGCACAATTTGCATGTATCATTGTTTAACAAATAATCCACAGTCGAACAGGTAAATGCAAAACCAGACAGCTATTATTTATTCTGTTGCTCCGGCTTTAACCATGGCATCCCAATGAAATAAAATACAGTGAAGTCCGTAAGTTTATCTGGAGCTAAAAAGATCAGAATTAGGTGCAGTGGTATTTTACTCCTGATGCATACAACATCAGCTATGTAATCTTTCCTCACAGCACAACCTGTGTTGTATGGGATATACCTTCCAGATAGTTTTTTAACATGCAATCTGCTGTTCTCAAGTAGAATTTCAATTACATTCAGATCTTGTCAAATCCCTTGAAGTATCTGATAAGTAGGTTATACCTACTGATGTTCAAAACATCATGCTACCTTAGGCCTTGCCTGTTCTAAAAGTATTTTCATGGGCTTAATTATACTAACATAACCGTACCTGCAAAGCTAGCCTTCTCTGTAAACATACAACACATCTGTACTGTAAATAACCATCACAGTAAAATAATGAGCTCTCATTTACAATAGTTGACACTTCTGAAGAATCATGCAGATACAGATCTAGCAAATAGCAAAGAAAACCATTTTGGGTTAGAGTACACTACAAGTCTGGAGGATATACCTACTAATAGGTTTAGAAAAATAACTAGACAGACAGAAACAATTATTTTTATTTACTTGTTTCTTCTTTTTTACCAGAAGTGTTACAAAGTATGGCAAAAAGTAATTTTACTGATCTCACAATAAGGAAACCATTTTACCTCTCCAGTCCTTCCCCAGGAAAAAAAAAAAAAGTCTAAAACTATTAAAGATTCTCCAAGGTAGGCTAGGTGATGTACACCTAACACACAAAATTAAATTTATGTTGTACCTGCATTAGCATAAGTAGAGCAGCCATTATTGTGCAATTTTGGGGGATGCTGTCCTCAATATGTGAGGGAAGAGAACCTACTTTGTATTTCAAGCCTAAATGGGTTCACAAATTTTTTAAAGCAAATACACAAACAAAGATATATCTACATACATATATCCATGTGATTTTAAAGTAAAACTGCAAACAGCTTTTTAAAACAAACTTTCTTCAAAATACCATTACAACAAAATCTATAACATTATATTTTGTCAGAAAGATCTCTTAAGGAGAAGATGAATGGGACCTAAAAAAACATTCTCTTATATTGTTCTCTTATATTAATCTCCAGTAATATTTCATTTCTCAGGCCAATTTAAGACATACTTATGGTGGAAGTATGAATATTGGGTGAGATAACTTCTTGACTTATTTCTGTAGTCACTAGTCACATCTTGCTGGTAAAATAGCAGAGGTTAATATTAGCAAGGCACTGCTTAGATTAGAAGACATGAAGGATAAGTGAACTCAGAAAAATGTCTTTACAAAAAACAAGGCTATGTGTCCATTAAGTCACAAGTCACTGTATTTCCTAACACAATAAAATAAAATTAAAAATACATTCACAAAAGCAATTGTCTGCTTTTATCACACTGGATTGTGTATCAAAACATTTTGTTTGTTTTGTTTTGTTTTTTGTTTGTTCGTTTTTGTTTTTATTAAATGGTATTTTTGTAAGAACATTGCTATTGGATGTCCAGCTACAGGATGGATAGAATATGTATTTTAGATACATAGAGGAAATGTGAGAGGAAGGACTCTGAAATGTTTATATATGTTATGTTTAGGCTTGAAAAATCCCATCTCTGAACTTAATATATAAAAAAGTAGTACAATAAACCTTTTTATAAGCACTAATTTAAATAACAATTGAATATATTTCTGCTTTTATAACCTTACTATTCAGTACATACAGTACTTATATAATTCTATTAATGTTTATGCACATGTACTTATGCATACATATATACAATAATACACTTCAGAGCATTTATTCAAAATTTAGGTTAAACACCACTAATAACCTTCCTTGTCAGAAAATGCTAATTATTCCTATATATAAAATCTTTTCCCAGATGTGTACCCCAAAAGTAATTCATTGCATTAAGCAGAATTAAACTGTAGAAAAAACAATCTGAGATCAAAGGCAACTGTGATCCTAATTGCTATAACTGCTAGACTAAAGTTTTACTATGTAAAGTTTTATGTTAAGTATGTGGTTATGCATTCTAACTTTGTCTGTCCAAATAAAGCTGGATCAGCATCTTTCCTCTTATTTTTCATGGAACTGATTAGAATACAATACTTCTTTACTACATTTTCAAGAAATTATACTAGAAGAAGCACACAATCAAATTAAGCATAACATCTTCCTCCTCTATTACCTCTACATAAAAGTAACACTTCAAAAGTCAGACAGCAACAAGTAAGTATGCAGTAGGAGGTAACACCATGCATGTTGTTATGCAAAGTTAAAATTAGGAACTTTCTCTTAAGATTAGCACTTGAAATTTATTCAATTTTTGGATTATTGTGCTGGTAGGTACAGAATATTAGTTTCACTTACTGGAGCATACGTGCTGGCACAAATGGTGCGTAGATTTACATTTTAAAGGTTTTTAGGGAAATTGTCTCCCCTGGGGCCATACTTCATAACTGTTATTATTGCTATTGGAGGTTACACATGTGCGTAGAAGAGAAAGTATGCCCCTTAAGGTAGACCAGAGCAAAAAAAATCATAAAAGGTATGTTAATTATTTATGACTACAAAACAAAATACTTGAAATTAGGGCAAACTAAAAGGGCGTTTATTTACGCACAAACAGGATTGTTTAAAACCACAGGCCTTGCCCATAGCAGAGGAGTGAAGCCAAGTAAGTGACAAAGCATATTAACATTATCATAGATTTCTCAGACACAAAATACCTATGAGGAGAGTCTGGTTTGTTCAGATTAAGGCTTTTTTTTTTTTTTTTTTTTTTTTTTAATATTGTGTCTTGCTGAAGGTAACCACATATTTGGCAGACCTCACTCTCAGAAAAGCTAATTTAATTTTTTTTTTTTTCTGAAATGCTTCAAGGGATACAGTCCAGAGCACCATGTAACCAGGGGTACGCACCAATGCAACAGTTGTTCCGGTATTTGAAAAAAAAAAAAAAAAGAAAAGATGAAATGTCTTTAATAAATTCTGTGTTAGAAAAATAGATAATTCTCACATGAGAGTACTATGAGCCTTAAAATCAGAATGGGAAGAACTGACCTGACCAGTTTAGGAGTATGCAGTTAATCATGTTGCTGTTATGTATTGAATGTGATAGCACCTCTTCCCTAAGTGTTGAGACATTAAACAATGATATAAATTTATTTGAGAAAATGCGACATGATCAACCAGTTAGTTTTACAGACAGCTAAACTACAGCATGCTAGATAGGAGGGAGCCATGTTTACAGGAAGAAAAGGAAATATTTCTCTGGCAGGTTGATTTATTTTCAGAATAAATCCTCTTGAATACAAATTGATGGAACTAAACTAAAGCAGACCACTATGCATAGATCAATTTGTCATATGGCTCTGCAGTTCATCACACAAAAGTACCATCCTGTTTGTGGTACTGCCCAAATAGCTTGTATTTTCCTCCATATACACTACTGAGTTAATCAGCATGTTTGAGATTCTGTCCTGGTCTTTTTCTGATTTGCTTCTGATCCAAACTGTGAAATTAGAGAGGTGTTTCTGTTCAGATTTACTTCAGTGGTTTTCAAAGTTAAAGGCACAGGGAAAGTTAAAGGTTGGCATTTACAGTCTTGAGCCTTGGGTTCCCAGGAACAGTGAAAATATTACCTATTTGGGATAAACAGCTCCCTACCTATTGGACTATCAAAACGGTATCTTCCAGTTCCAGACATGAACCAGCATCAGAGCTGTTGTCTGTTCAAGAGGGCAGTGAATGACCACAGAATTTACAGACAGTTTTGCCAAGTAGTTTTGTGTATGGAGGAACTCGGCAAACAATTCTGTGCATGACCTTCCAGAAGGTGCTTTTCTGATGAGGATGCTTCCACATGATTCTTTCAATTTTAGGTTACATGTAGAGACTAAGCCAAAAGGTATATCTGTGTCCTTCTTTCACTTTGTTTATGATGTAGCTGCACATTGGATTTAGACTAAAAATAGTATTACTAGATTTATTAAAAGCAGCTAATACCATTAATACATAGGTGGGTAGAATGTCTGATTAGTACAGGCTAGGAATTACCAGCTCATTGCTGGTGTTGGTGTGCAGATTTTGAGAGTCTAAAATACAAACAATGCCAAGTTCACATCCCCTTGCCTAGGAACTTGAAAACTACGTATTGCTCATTCACACCAGCACAGTCATTTAAGGATGACAGCTGACACATCCAAAGGAAATAGTTATAATCGGCACTTAACCATGTCATGCCACACCAGTGATATTCTGTCTAGCAAAATCAGCACCTGTAAAGACAGGCAGAGCAGGGAACCTTTCCCATATTGAGAACATCTCCTGTTCTGTGAGTGGGATGAAAGGATGAAACTTCTGGTGCTCTGTGCTGCAGACTCTTGGCCCAGATGTGAATGAGCATGCCTATTACTGGCCAAGTTTTTAAGATCTTAGGCAGGTTCACTGATGCAAAAATCCTTACTATTTTCTTTGATTGGTACCAGACTTGCCTTCCCCTGTACATGTTCAGCCAATGCAGAGGCATTCATGGTTTCTGCACAGCACCAAGAACATAATAAGAAAAAAATGAAAAAGAATACCACTTGGAAAGAGGTTTGAACTAACTGAAAAACCTGAAAAGGGTGGCATTTCTGTAATAAGCCCACTTTTACAAGTACCTGACAACTGTAAGGTCAATTTTGCACCATTCTTAAATAGGAATTTAGTATTAAGCGAAAATCACTTTAGCAAATGAAGCGGATATGAATTTAGTCCAACGGGACTCTCACTAGCATTAAAAGAGCTATGTTACCCTGCAAAGCTGATGCAGTAAATCCCTTTTTTCTGTTAAAGTACACCTCTTCGGTTAGGTCATCTGTTTCTCATATATAAGGGTTGCTTCTCACAGTGGTATGGCTATGAGGAGCTGTTAAAGAACTTGATATGCAACATGTGAAAATTTGCCATTAGCTGTTCTGTAAATGCCAGACTTACATCATAATTAAAAATAAGAATGAATATTCTATATAAAAACACACAACTATAGTAAGCTGATCTCCTCAATTTCAGCAGTAAAATGCTCTCCTATACTTTCAATTTTGTTTGCTGAAAATTGTTTATTTTCTAACTAGATTGTGTTGCCACTGTCATTAGCTGTCTCTCTCTTTTTTTTTTCTTTTTTTTTTTCCCCAGCCTTTAAGAATTAATACGGTATGCAGAGCACAGGGCAAGATCTCAAAGCACTCATAAACTTCCCTCCTCCAATTTTCTGTCTTGAGCCAACATCAAGTTAGCAACCAGACAGAGTCTCAGAATGTGTTATGCAAAGACAGGCTCAGATGAGATGCAATTTTTTTTCACTGTATGGTTGCCTTTTTATTTTTGTTGCCAAGGGGACAAACTGAGAGGAAATGGATTTAACAACTGCAAAGTGATGAATTTTAAAGCTGCTGTTACTAATATTTGAACTCTCAATCTAATTTGTATGCAGGAGGAATGAAGAATAACAATGTCATTTCAGAAAGAAATAATAATAATAATTAAAAAAATCAGCCTTTCCCTCCCATGTTCCTCTCATGTCCATATCATTTGATAACTTGAGCTTTGAATCTAAATGCCCAGGCAACACCAGAAACAAGGGGAGGTAAAGGGTGCAAAAACAATGAACCTTTTGTATCTTTCATCCCTATATTACCTTAACTTACATAGACATTCTTGAAGGTCCAAAATGCACATCTGCTTTGTAAAAAGCTATTCAAACAGCAGAAGGGAGCTACTGCAGACAATGAGAGATATTTCTACACTTCCCTCTCCCCCTTTAATGTTTTTTTCAATAGGAAAAACTTGAGGGAAGCTGGTAGAAGAACAGCTCTTGTAGTTTTTAGGACACCTGTGCATAAACCAGCTGGGATTCCGTAGACCACTAGCATGGAGCCCCTCGCCACCACCACAAAATATAGAGCCCTTCATCCAGTTTAAGAGGCTTAGAGAAGCCTTTTGTCCTCCCTCCTCCAGGTTACTGTATTTGTGTCTTCCTTTCTGGGACCTAATGCATGACAACTGGCGTGGACCGCAAGAACATTGCTGGTGCCTTCAGACAGCTCTGCCTACAAGGTCACCCTCACTGCAGAAGTCTTTTGTTGATGCTTTTTCTAATAACGCCACTCTCCATTCTTATGTTATGAATTAAATGTTAGACTTAGATGTTGAAATATCCTCAGAAAAAAAAAATAGAAAGAATCAGTTTCTAAAGAATTTATTGGAGTTGGAGAGATCAAAAAGTCTTTCTCTGGATATATGTAAGCACCTAAAAAGGGGTACTGGTAATTTTACACCCCACACTCAGTCTGTCCAAAGTCTTCTACCTGAGACCTCGCTCCTTGAGATCTATTAACATTGTTTGTGACATTTCATCTACCTGGTTGACTGTTTCCTGATACACTTGTGGTCTACCTTCTGGTAAGGCCTGCTGGAATTCCAAACATACTTCTATCTCGTTTTGAGGTCTGAATCCAGGCTTTTCCATTAGAAGATACCTTCCTAACTAGGTACTATAATGACCAAAGTATACTATGCTTCTCCTTCACTGTTTTAAAGCAAGAATCAGGCAATTAGACAAATCAAGACAAATTAGACAATCAAGATCAAAACCCTTTTGGAAGGGATTTAAGCTCACGTTTCTTGCAAAAGTAACCTGGACTATCCTAACTACTGTTACTCTGATTCAGGCACAGTTCCTACATTTGACACTGAGTGTTCCAATTTGCAGACTGTATACACAGCATCACGTACATTACATTTAAAAGCAGAAGTCTTTAACCTAGCTTACTACACAAATGTCACATCAGTGTCCTTGATCAAGAAAGCTCTCAGTCCAAACAGAGGGAGGAATGAAAATTGAATTAAGGTCTCCTATACAATAGACACAGAGCCCGTCCACTTAATTATTCTGTGTGTAAGGGGACATCTCAACTACACATGGATCAGAGCAAGCTTTTATTTCAGGTATCAGCTACTCAAAGAACTTCATTATTTGTAAATCATATATGACAAGAAGTGCCTCAGTGCCACAGGAGAGAAAGATTTGAATACCTGTGTCTATATTCTTCATAGCTAAGGCAACTCTTGTCCTAGCGTCCTTTAGTAAGACACCATATGCTTTCTGCCCATGTCTCAGTGCTTTCAGCAAAGCCCTAAAAGCTATGAAAGGGACTAGGCATGCTGGACTAATCACATTTTCTTTGGATCCAGGTCCAGACTCCTTACCAGCTGTTTTTTTTTTTAATTATTATTTATTTATTTATCTATTTATTTATTTATTTATTTATTTATTTATTTATTTATTTATTTATTAATCTCAGGAAAGGGTCCAGATAGGTTTCTCATTAATATAACCTCCCAAACTTTGGGAGCATCTTGACTTTAATCCTTCTGTAAGTAAGGGAAAAGTTCAAAGTACTTCAAACGGGCAAATTTATCCTCAGAACAGTGTAATAGGACTTACTTCACAATTTTGTTGACGGACAGCAAGCTTGTGCCCATACCCAGCTATAAATAGTTGTGGAAAATAAATAGATAAAAATACACTTACCAGTATTGCCTTCAGACTCCCAGCTGCCTCAAGCTTCCACTAGGCCATAAGCATCAGCAGTCAGAGAAGGGAGCATGTACCAAATACAGCAGCAGTAACAGTCATGCATTTCTTACAAGGGTATTTTCCTTTCAAGTGCGGCAGAATGTGAGAACATAAACTTTTTGTAAACCATAGGTACTGAAGATACTCATTAAGACCAAGGGGAATTGCAAACTCCAGAAATTAAGGAACTTGAACATCTGTTAAAACTCAGGAAGTATTTCTCCAGTGAGTGAAATAATAAATCCAATGGACTTTCATTGTAGAAGTTTGGAGAGAATCAACAAAAGAGATTTACACTTCAAATTAATTTGGCATATGGCTCAAAAAAGGGTTTCATAATTTCTCTTCAAAATTGTAAATAAATCAGGTGAACACCCAAAAGAAACCAAGAGAAGTTTAAGGACTACTTTTATCAAGTGTCGGATGAGGAGAGACATTAAGTATAACAGAGCATATCTCAACTGCAACTTGTGGAACTTATTATAAGTTCATACAGCAAGAAAGGCAGCCAGTCCCCAGCAGTTTCTCTGCAGAATTGGTCTCCAAAGTGACCTGTGGGACCAGTCCTGACTTCTTGTCAGTGGTGCTGTTGCTACCTCGAATATACCTATGTGTCATTATGCCCTGCTGTGCAGAGATAGGCAGCCTACCTTCAGGCATTCAGAGATGTTTGGGGCACCTGAAACACTAGATCCACATTAGTGCAATACTCTGACACTGCTTATTTGCTGTGGGCAGCAGAGCGTATTAGCCCAGGTGGACACTGTCTTAATATGACCATACTGCTTCCTTCTGACAACCATGTGGCTCTATCATGACACACAGAAGTACCAAACATACATTACAGGGAATAAAAATATATAGTGCGTGCAGGCAATTAACATACTACAACTATCTTACAATACAGTAAAAGGTAAGCAAGGAATTTTAAAAGATTGAAATTAAAGGTATACAAATTAGCCCACTGGTGCGACTTCAGTCGCCAGTAGACACCATAATACCTGGTACAATCTTTGCTTATAGGAAGTCCACCTGATTGATGGAAACTCTAGAGCAGAAAATGGTACAAGGAAGGAAAATGGAAAACAGTAGTCCACTGCCTTGTCCAGTACAAGCACTAGGAGACCTCAGATTAAACCAGAAGGTACTAATTAGAAGTATGTAAATCATTGTGCAATTTGCAGAACTCCCTGCCACAGTAAAGAAGTTTTCAGGGAATGATTAGAAAAAAAAAATGGATAAAAACCTATTCAAAAGTTAAATATGAAGACATGAAAAGCCATAAGACAGAAAATATTGACTACTTTTAAAATCATAATTTTCTCAAACTCTTCATTAGTATCAGTCAGATAGTGCCTGAGTGCCTTCCTGGAAGAAGTGTAGTAGCTAACTAGAAAGTAGAATCTATTAAAATAGATTCCAGTGATCTTGGCAAAAGAAGACCCTAGGTAAAATCTGATGCCCCATACTCCAGAGTAAGTTAGACTGGCTTGACTGAAGTTTCTTTCATGATCACAATATCAGTGAATTGACAAGCTTATTCTGGAACACGTTTTGTTTAAGAACAGTATTTCAAAGGTAGATGCCAAGTCTACCACCATGAAGAATGTGGTAGGTTTGACAAGATGGTATAGGTGGCAAAATTTCACAATATTTAAGGTTTAAGCTGGAAAAATTAGTCATATAGGTGTAAAAGTGTGATATCTAGTTATAAGCAAAGTTTCTGAAAATATCTGTAACAAGTTAGTAGTGTGCTCACTTTTGTCTCCTTCTGCAAAGAGCAAGCTCTATTGCAGAATTCTCACAGTTTGAAAATGAAAGGTTTAATTAAGCTGTTTAGGGTTGAAAAGTTAAATTAAGCTGTTTAGGGGTATTAAGTTCTCATTTCAAATATTTAGTTTTTCTAGTTACAGCAGCATTTCCATAATAACTTAAATAAAGTCATTATTTGCAGCCCTGGATGTCAGTTTAGTTTTCCATTACCACAACCTTAGGGTTTATTGAATGATATACAAGACTTATTTTGTACTGAAAAATGCAGAAAGAATGTATTTCCTGTAAATTAACACTGCAAAAGAGCTATGTTTTAAAACTAGAATTTGTGAAGTACTTGGTTGGACGGCTCCAACTAAAAGCTACTTTTCATATTGTTACTATCTATAGTAAATATAAATCAGTCTATAAAAAAACATTCTTTAAAATATTTTAAAAATAATAACCATTTATTATAAATGAGTTTATATTCTTAATGCATTGATCTAATGCCACACTGAGAACATGCCATGTCAAGATGATTAGACTGGGTCAAGTTCTTGTGATTTTTCTGTAGTTTTAAAAAGCTTATATCACAACAGTAAAGGGAAAGCATTTAACTTAGTCATTCAGCAGTTTCTCGTAGCAAACAATGGTGAGTCATGTATCCTTATAATAACGGAAGCATAAAAGGGTAAATGTAATGTTATTATGATATTTAATTTACAAAGAATCTGAAATCTGCTCACATACAATATATGTTCCTGTCCAAAGCTACTGGTAATCAAGATATCTATCAGTATTATCAAATCCTAAATTACGTTTTTAATCACTTGTCAAGAATGATGCTCCTTCACCTCAAACTTCAAAATTTCTTACTGTTTTGATAAAGTCCTAAACCTGAGATAAAAAACACAATCAAGTTTAAGAAACATATAACACTGTACTACTTCCAATCTGACTGCAGGTGAAACATAAATCAACCATTTCCAAGGGTTACCCTGTTAAGTCTAACACACTAAAATGTGTTATGTTAATGTTTTGTACATTCTATTAATGAGGTCAATTCAATGATGATCATAGCTAAAAATCAAGCAACAGCTGCTAAATACCTTACACCTTTCATTTTCAAGTGGACTTTTCAACAGACCACATCAAAAATCCTTTGAAAGAAAGAGCATACAAATTTCTTGCTAAATCTTAGAGGACCTAGTTTCTTTGTCTTTTTTTTCTCCATTCCTGGCACAATGACCATTGTGTCTCTCTTCTCTGGTCAAGATGAGAAATGTTATTCTGCAGTCAGGGGACTCTTAATCAAATTTAGACAGAACATTTCTAGCATTGGATTTCATTTTTTTTTCTGGAGTGTAACTTGAAATCCAGAAATGAAGCATTATTTAAAGCTGGTACCTTGGCATACTTTTCCTTCCTCAGATTAGAAACTTAATCTATTAGAAAATTACAGACTTATGTTTAAAAAAGACTGTCATAAACTCCTTCGTGTGTTAAATGTCTGACAATACATTTCATTGGAAATTTTATTACATTTAAAAGTTCTGGCTTTTTTATCTTTTTTTTTTTTTTTTTTCTGTTTTAAACACATGGTTTGTGAAGAGCAGTAATTCATGCGTACTGTTCCCTGCCCATCAGCATGTTCATTTCTAATGGGATTCCATTTAATTTCATGATGTGTTTGGCCAGCTATAAATTAAAAACTCCTCCAAGAAGTGTCAAAATAGCTTTAGACAGAGGTGATTGCAGGACAGAGATGGTTGTTTTTCTGTCCTTCTGTAGATGCTGTGTTGCAGGATGTCTGTGCTGTCAGAGAGATAATGCAGCATTTCTCATGTAATAGTGGGGCTATTTTAAACCCTGATTCAGAAAATTTCTGCCTACCATTAATTTTGTGGTCTAACCTTTTTGTCATTGCAATTATTTGTGTTTAGTAGCGCGTTATCCTGCATCATCACCGGTCTCTTTCAATGTATGACTAAGGGGTACTGAAATACCAACCCGAATTTGTTGGTATACCAAAAATGTCAACCAAAATAACCAAACTGTAACCTGTTGATAGGTTGAAATGAAAATGCAGTTCCTGAAAATATATCCTATTATGAGCAGGATGTCAGTACAATAGCACAGTTGGTTTTGTAAAGAGAAAAAAGAGGCGAGGCGAGGCGGGGAGGGGAGGGTAGGGGAGGGTAGGGGAGGGTAGGGGAGGGGAGGGTAGGGGAGGGTAGGGGAGGGTAGGGGAGGGGAGGGTAGGGGAGGGTAGGGGAGGGTAGGGGAGGGTAGGGGAGGGTAGGGTAGGGGAGGGGAGGGGAGGGTAGGGGAGGGGAGGGGAGGGGAGGGGAGGGGAGGGGAGGGGAGGGGAGGGGAGGGGAGGGGAGGGGAGGGGAGGGGAGGGGAGGGGAGGGGAGGGGAGGGGAGGGGAGGGGAGGGGAGGGGAGGGGAGGGGAGGGGAGGGGAGGGGAGGGGAGGGGAGGGGAGGGGAGGGGAGGGGAGGGGAGGGGAGGGGAGGGGAGGGGAGGGGAGGGGAGGGGAGGGGAGGGGAGGGGAGGGGAGGGGAGGGGAGGGGAGGGGAGGGGAGGGGAGGGGAGGGGAGGGGAGGGGAGGGGAGGGGAGGGAGAGGAGAGGAGAGGAGAGGAGAGGAGAGGAGAGGAGAGGAGAGGAGAGGAGAGGAGAGGAGAGGAGAGGAGAGGAGAGGAGAGGAGAGGAGAGGAGAGGAGAGGAGAGGAGAGGAGAGGAGAGGAGAGGAGAGGAGAGGAGAGGAGAGGAGAGGAGAGGAGAGGAGAGGAGAGGAGAGGAGAGGAGAGGAGAGGAGAGGAGAGGAGAGGAGAGGAGAGGAGAGGAGAGGAGAGGAGAGGAGAGGAGAGGAGAGGAGAGGAGAGGAGAGGAGAGGAGAGGAGAGGAGAGGAGAGGAGAGGAGAGGAGAGGAGAGGAGAGGAGAGGAGAGGAGAGGAGAGGAGAGGAGAGGAGAGGAGAGGAGAGGAGAGGAGAGGAGAGGAGAGGAGAGGAGAGGAGAGGAGAGGAGAGGAGAGGAGAGGAGAGGAGAGGAGAGGAGAGGAGAGGAGAGGAGAGGAGAGGAGAGGAGAGGAGAGGAGAGGAGAGGAGAGGAGAGGAGAGGAGAGGAGAGGAGAGGAGAGGAGAGGAGAGGAGAGGAGAGGAGAGGAGAGGAGAGGAGAGGAGAGGAGAGGAGAGGAGAGGAGAGGAGAGGAGAGGAGAGGAGAGGAGAGGAGAGGAGAGGAGAGGAGAGGAGAGGAGAGGAGAGGAGAGGAGGAGTTGCAGGGAGTGAAAGTTTCTATAACACAGCTAACAAGCTTGTCATTTTTTACCTCAAATACAACACAAAATAATTTAAAATATTTTTATACCAGTAGATGTCAGTACAATCATTGAACTCAAGTATAAGATAGTAGAGTGTATTCTTCATGTTCAGTGCTACAGCCAAATGAATCTATACTGATGAAAATTAGTATATCATGAAATAGTTAGTCCTGCACTTTTGAAAAAAGGTGAATCTGTACTTTTTTAATTAGATTGATTTATAGCATCAAGAGTTTGAAGAGATTTTCAGTGTTAAACAATTTCTAAGGTATTTTTCAGTCATCTTCTTTACTCGAACAACAACTATAATTTTCTATTTTCTTTCTCAAATCATTTGTATGCATAATAATGAATTCATAGCATTTAAAGAAACGGTTTTGGGCCAAAATTTGGCATTAGAAATTCAGCCAGAGGCATGACTACACATCATCACTGATAACTGTAGTTTTCTTTGACCATTGCAACACAAGTCCAGACTTGAGAGGACAATAACTTGTGTTCCATTAAACCTGTATTACAAAATTTTCCTTGACTTTCAAGGGAATGGGAAAGTTGAAATAAAGCTTGAAGTTGTCAATAAGTAGAGACCCTGGAATTGGTCACCCTCAACCTAAAGAGGAGGTAGGAATGGCACAATAATAGCCTTAACAAGTGCTGAACTAGACTGTTTTTACACTAGGTCCCTTCCTTGAGGGAATGGCAGACCTTCATTACCAGCTTTGGTCTGGGAAGATTTTTTTTCCCAGAGTATTCTCACAACATTTCACCTCCTCTCATTCCCTTTTTAACCTCATGCTTCTTGAGCTGAAATCTTGACTAATCCCTATCCTCCAGGAATCCCAAAGAGCTGCAGAATTAACACCACAAGTAGCACCAAAATAAATTGGTATAAATTGGTACAACATTCCCTACTCATTCCACCAATTCTGCTATACTTCTACCTGATAGCCTAATAGCTTCAACAGCATACCACACACAAGTATCTTTTCTTAGGTATACAATGCATGCATGTTTGAGAATACATGACCCTGGTTTTTAAAACAGGCTGGATCCTGGATATGAACATTACAAAATGGTAATACTCTGAACACTGAATCCTTATCATCACAGATTGATTTCATTTACCTCAGACCAAAAAAGGCCAGTAGCACCTGCTGCAATTTAGAAACTAAAATAAAGTGGACCTAAAATAAAGTGGACCTTCACAGTGAGCTGTTTCAGCTGCCACAAGCAAACCATTGTTTTCCAAGACCTTCAAGTGACACCTAGGCAAATAGATCACTGATCAGAAACAGACAGATATTAATTTACACAGTATCAAATTGTAGCTTATATTCATGCCTGTTACATTTGTGTATTTCACATGCTTATCCTCACCACACTCCACAGAAATAAAGAAATAAGCCTAAAGAATTGGACATCGTGGCTAAGCTGGCTTCCAGGTGCATGGATGTCACTGGCTATCCTTCTTTTCCGTGCTGACATTTCCTTTCCATGGAAGACAGGGAGGAAAGGGCTGGGGGGAGTGGGAGAGAGCATGGTGGGTGCCTGGGCATCCTGGACAGAGTCAGGCCTTAATGCCTGGACTGAACTGAGCCTAAGGAGGACAAGAAAGCCAACGAGGCAGCACAGGATCTCAATTCCATGTGGTGCCATCCTTTGTCCCTTCCAGTGATTATTAATCAATCAGCATTGTAACAGATTTCTTGTACTAGTTTGGCTAGTTTGGATTTATGTGCTCGTAACTTCCTGATGTGGGACTTCTATATCATTAAGATGAGTGTTTGCTTCAGGACATTTTGGGACAGCTGTTGAAAAGAGTACTTGCACTTAAAGTGTGGCAGTGATTGGTTTCTTGCTCTGTTCCTCCAAGTCCTGCAAATACACTTTCCTTGATTTTTCAGCTATCCTTGTATAGGCGACAAATGGATCCACAGGATGTGAGATTGAAAATAAAAATTCCTGGCTTCTGTTTCTGGATTTGAACTGCTCTGACAGCTGTCTGCCCTCCTGATACATTGCCATCTGAGGATAGCAAAGTGTTTTACAAACTGGAGCTAAAAACAACAAATGCTACAGGAGGCTTAGTTAAGCCCTTTTTTCTCATAGGGAGGAATTCATGCTAATGATGAGGTCCATGCTAAGCAGAAAGAATTTGCTTTAGTTTGACCCTCCCCCCCCCCTTTCATATTCCTGCTATACTTCTATACATACGTCTCTCTTTTTTCACACACATACACACACACACACACACACAAAATACATATATAGGCAGATAGGTTACCAGGACCAGATATATTGAACTGATAGATTTATGATCACATTAAAAAGTAAAATAGATTATATTCTTCTGTATTGCACATTTTCATATGCCAAGACTGTGATTCTTTATTGTTTCCTGCAATAAATGCTGGTAGTCCTAACACCCAAAGCAGAGCAGGTTAGATTCTTCAGGATGATTTAGGTGTTAGTGATGTCGTTAACTATTGACAGAGAAACGCAAAACTCACCCCAAGAAATAAAGTCCTTGACATGTAGGGTGAAATCAGTTGAGATGGGCTACTGAAACCAAAGAAGCAAAAGCAGAAAGAAGAAAAAAATGTCTATTAAATGATACTTTTTAAAGAAATCTTTATCTAGATAAAGCCATTATGGGCAAATTTCTCTACTTCCATAGGGCTTAAAAGCTCATACGAAAGTTCTCAAGGTGGAATGTGGTTTGGAGCACACTGAAATTAAAGAATTTCACCAAGGCATGAGGTCCTGTCTCCTCCCACTGACTTCTGCTATCTGTCTTGGCTATGCACAAGTATCATTTTACTACAATAAGGTGATTTGATGAATGATTTGAGAAATTAACATTGTGCTGTAAAGAGGCCACTGTAATCAGCAACAGGTCTGTTCTTGACTAATATTCTTCTTGGCTCATAGCAAGTTTAACATTTCTTCATCAAACTTAACAGAATGTATTATTTACAATCTCAACAGTTCTCAAGAAAGTCAATAATCAGTCCCACATTGCTGATCATTACCAGACAGCTGGCATTAAGATGTATAAAGTACATAATACCCAGTACAGGAGGATGATTACAGAGCTTGGAATGAATATGCCTCAGTGACATTAAGTTCTCTTACCAGCTATGTGAGCAAAAAGAAGAGAGATGAAACCAGGCCTTTGGGAAAACACACTTAACATGCAGACTGGGAAATGTGGTTAGGATCAAAGATGGAGAAGAATAGATATTTGGTATTAAGGGAAGGACAAGCCTCTTAAAATCAACATAAACCAGAAAGCAAATGGAACGTGGCATGTAGTGCTGCAAAAGGCTTTGGCCCGTTTCTTGGGTACTTTGATCAATCACACAGCAATAGGTACTATATGAGAAGGGATTCTCTCTGTGAAAGAGAGACAAACTTTCTACTCGTTCCTTTCTGAAGAATCAAATGTCTAAGCAGTCATTTTTATTTTGACAAAATACAAGGGAAAACTTTGTCCCTTCAGTAACCAAACTCCTGCTAAAAGGAGAGAGAAAGATTTTTGACCACCATACAGAAGATACATTTCACACAACATATCATAGCAAGTACAGACTTTGTGGGAGAGAGGGTTGTATTTAGTTAAGTGCTATTGTATTTTACTTGGACTTCAAAAAGTGATAGAAGGACTTGGACTCTAAAAAGTGATAGAAGACTGCCCATCTTGAATTGCTAGGCTGCATAATCATTCAGACTTTGTTAATATTTGCTGGCTGAGTGTTCCCTTTGTCATGTCTTTGCCATACAAGTAAGATCTTCATGCTGTTCCATGTGCAAGAGCTTTCAAGCCTTTAATAATTCTTAAGTGACTTGACCTAACCACTAGGTCACAAAATTCACCACAGCAAGGAAATTATAAAGTCCAAAAGAAACACAGAATGTTCCTGGGTAGGGTCTAACTGACACACAGCTCCTCTGTTCACCTCAGAAGTACCTACTTTCCTTCACACATCCCTGCAGACCCTAAACAGCTGTCCTGACCCTGGACACTAGAGGGGCATCTATCCAGGCATGGGTGAGCTGACCTCCAACCACAGCCCTGTTCAGCTTGTGGAGGGTATCCTGACAATCAGCTGGGAAAAATGATAGCTCACCAGATGGTGGCATCACTTAACAACAAAAGAAACTTGGCTAAACCCTGCTTCATCCTACCTACTTTCCAGAAATTCAGCAAGCACCAGTTGTACCCCAACATACTAATTCTGCTCTGGCATGAGACATCGAGATGCTGTTGGACTCCAATTACTATAACTATACAATGAACAGTGGATGCAACTTGATGAGATACATATCACCACTAGCTTACTGGAAGGCTAAGCTGGAGTGAGCAGCTGTGTGTTTCTTTAACCTCTATACTCTGTGCTGGTGTTGCAGAAAGTAAAGGGAAGGATTAACTGCGTAACAAAGGCAGAACCTCTTCACTCTTTCTTTCTTTCCTTTTTTTTTTTTTTTCCCCCTCCCTGTGGAATACTGCTAGTCCTTTTCACTGAAGGGCATCTTCAGTGGTGTGAGTTAAGAGAAATACCCACAAATGGGACATAAAAAGCAGCCTGCCCTAATAAAGCTCTTCAAAGCAACAGAAATAAACAAGTCTGCTGGTGGCACCAGTGATTTTTCAGTGGTTTGCCTCAGTGGTACGGTGGCTTATCACAGAGGCAACAGCTTTATGGTGCCAGGAGGCTGGTATTGAAGGTCAAATCCACAAAGCATTTAAACAAATAACTCCTAGCCAGCAACTCTCGGAGAACTATGCACTTGGCCTTCAGACAGGGCAACAGAAAAAAACATCATCTGAGAAAAGAACAAGGGCAGCAAATATAATGAGGAGTCTGCCCTGTTGCAGCCTTCTCCACTCCTTTTTCTAGGCAGTACCAGCTGCCTAGCAAATCAAGATTGGCTTCTACAAGGGTGGGAGAGATTACCTTAGTCAAAGTCCAATTTGCTGTTGTATTACTGGATGGTATCTGCAGCATTGTGCTGCCATGGGTCCAACAGCCTGGCATCAACAAAAGGCTCACAACATTTCTAAATATCTGGAATCACAGATAGGTTAATGTGCACCAGGAAATTGTGACTCTACATTGATTGAAGCAGAACGCTAAGTTTGTCTGTTGATGCTTACCAGACCCATAAGATTTTTATTTATTTTTAAATTAAAAAAAAATTAAAAATCCATAACATCTGACTTGAAACACAGATTACATGTGCATGTTTATATCCATGGTAGAACCAGCTCAATATTTTAATTCTCAAGTGAAGAGAACAATGTCTAACATTCAAAGGAGACCTAATTTTTAGTAGAATAAACAGGTCATAAGTGTACTTTCAAAATACAGCAAGAAGAGTCTTCATAGAATTTTGAGGAAGAGGAGTTTGTTGTTGTTGTTGTTGCTAATAAACTGTGGTTGACTGGAAACTGCAGATGCAACTAAATATTGAAAATATCGAAGGCATTTGGAAACCTAGGCAGATGCAAATTTTGGCTTTGTGTCTTTGATGATCTAACTGAAATGTGAAAATCAGAATATCACAGAGTCGGAGATGAGGTAGTAATAGAAATCTGGGTGTGAATTCTGTGATTCAGATGTGTGCCTTCATACATTCCCAACCACTTTTAAGGACACCCCCATCTTTATGTAAATGATGAATTCTGAAAATGTGCACCATATGATTTGCAGAATGACAGTGCCCTAGTTTTGCATAAATTAAACAGCAGATCCTGATAACTAGGCTTTCCCATTTACATTATGCCTGAGTTCCAAATCCATGGGATATAAATGAGAGCAGCATATGGTCCAGAAATGGGAAAGCTGTGGGACTTTCATGTACACGCCATGGGAGCAAATGGCTGTCCCACAGATGGTGGAGTGTTTAGATGCATCTCCTGTATGATGGATGCCAATGCGCAGGAGGATGAAGCCATGAGCGGCCTCTAGAGGTCTCTCCTGGCTGGTATGCCAAGGACAGATGCTAGATCAACACAAAGGGTTTGCAAGGATAACTCCTCTTTTTATATCTTGGCTTTCCATTTTCAGTGCTTGTATGTGGAAATTTATGGCATAGATGAATAATCTTTCCATTAAAGCTGTACTATAGTTATAACTTGTTTGGGAGAGCACTAATAATAAAAAATAATTTTATTTCAAATTAGTTGCTTCACTTCAGAGGGTTTTTTTTCCATGAGCAATGCAGGGAACAAACACTTTTTTTTTTTCCCACTCTTGGCCTGGGGCTGCGAAGAAAAATTTACAAGACAGTGTGGAAGATATAGAAGGATATGAGAAACTACTTCCATGTCCCATAGTATTGCGTAGGCATGAGTATACAACAGTATTAACACTGAATGGGGTAGGCATTTAGACACAGCCAACAGGGATAATATCATTAGAAGGAAAGTCAGAAAATTCTTTACATGAAGATTAAATTAATCCAGTAGTATATTTTGAAATAACAACCTCTATTATTTGGACAACAGTTTTAATACATTGAAAAAAATATATGTTTTATTTCAAAACCTGCTGAATCCTTTGTCAGCTATAAATAAATGAGTAAGGCCATAGGGCCCCTAGCATACTGGTTTACATGTCATCATCTGTAAACAAAACTTACATATAAATGTGGGGAAAGACTGTCACAAGAAACATATATGAAAACATTTGTGTCAAATGGAAGTGTTGCAAGGTACTCTGATCCTACTCAATTCCTCTCTCTAGCTCTCCTCCCATGGCTGACCACGATGACTGCCCCACATCTACTCCCCTACCCTGTTCTCATACAGCAGTGCTCCTTAACTCTTCAGATGCATTCATGATTATTTTATAGTGTTGCTTGCAGACTTTCTACTGCAGGCTGGGAACTTGACATCCTTCTGATACTGTCTAGTTTGGCTGTGACAGGCAGGTTTCCGCATGTGTTTTGGGGAAGGCAAGTGGTGGGTGCTAGCACAGTAGATGAGAAGATCGATCCTTTTCTGCTATCAGAATGGGGTTTTCTGGGTCAGAGCCAGGGTAACCAAAAGGAGAGCTGCCAGACATAGTGCAAAATTAGGGCAGCAGCAGCGTGCATGGGTAACTGTATAGGAGGCTGATACTGCTGGGGATACCCTTTGCTGTTGCTGCTTCGGACCCTAGCTCCTCTAGCACAGCACTGCAGAAGTATGTTTGTTCACACTTTCACCTTTTTGCCCTTTTCTGCCTCCATCTCAAAAACAGAGTTTTCTTTTATGGCATGGTTAAAGTGAGTCAGCACACACCCGCACACAATACCATCACTGCCGTTCAAAAAATTATACTAACCCATTGTACAGGTAAGAGGCAAGAGAGCACAGGGATTTATCAGGACTTTTTTTTACCTTTGTACTGGTATATCTAAAATCCCACTTTGTCCTCAAGGTATCATAAGAAAATAATAGGTACAAGGAAAAAAATTGTAAGCTTTTCTGCGTTTAATAACATATACCAGAGACAGTTCTCGGATCTCTCTAGCAGGTTCACTGAACTGATGGAATGCAAAAAAAAAAAAAAGGAGCTTTTTATCTGTGGTCATTTTGTAAATCAATAGCAGACTGTATGTATATTGTATGCTATAATAACCTTATTCCTTCATTTTATAGTTTTTTTTTCCCTTTGTCTTTCCTTTAGCTATTTGTCTGAATTTTTATTTGATTTGAGTTTACAATTAACTTTATTAAGAGCATTCTCCTTCATCTTTTCTGTTCCAAATATTTGTTTTTCTGATTCTACTTCATTTTTTTCCCCTCCCAAATAGTGGTGAATCATTTTTCTTCTCAGTCTTTCATCAGTCTTTTCTAAGAAGTGTTTTGAGACTTAGCAGAGTTTTTTTTTTTTTTTCTGTGAAAGTCTTGTCACCATTTCAGTTCTATTTTTTGAAAGCAAATGAGTTCAGTGTCTTCTGTCTTCTACTTTTTTTTGTGTTCAAAATCTTACTTTTTTTTTATCATTAAACACCTTGCTAGACACTGTTTATTGAGAATGATACCTATACACAGACTGAAATAGAAGATTAAAATCAATTCCTGTACACAGAACTCTCACTAAGAAGCCTATTGGTATGCAGCAGATACCATCAACAACCATAAGTACCATGTACACATATGTGTGACATTTTATTACGTTCCATAGTGTTGCATACCTGGAAATTTGACAGCTAATTGTGCCTGATTTTATAAAGTCAACTGCCCTCCCCACCCCCAAAATATTTAAAGCAATGAAGGGAAAGCAAATTCAGGTGTCCACTTCCCTCCTATAATGAAAGGTGCTCTGCAGAATTACATTAAGAGTATTCCCTTTCTTCACTGGCCATCATTTAATAAGAAATCTTCCTTGGTTTTCTTCTGCAGAGATGATTAACATCATGTTGCATGAGAGAGTCTCTGTGACTTAGTTGCACGATGGGCAGCTCTGGTCACTCAGCCTGGGAGTGCACTCAGTTATGCAGATTTCCATGGAAGCCCAATCAAGCTGTTAATGACAACACGTCAAATTCCTGCTCTTAGCATGGCTTGTAGGAGACATACCTCAAAAGGTCTTTGAAAAGAAGGTACAAGATAAAACAGCATAGGGGACGATATATATTTACTGGTATATCTGCATGACGTTCACTGAAGTAACAAAAAAGCTAAATTTGGCTCATAACATTCTGTTAGAGATCAAGGACACATAAAAGATTTAAATGTATAATGTTAAAAACATAAAAATAATCACATGCATAGCTGGATACTTTTTTGTAATTATCTAATTTGTGTTTATACTATTATATTTTATTTATACACTTACTCAGCAGGATGTTCCAATTACATGTTTATAGCACATGCAGAGCCTGGCAGCTGGATTGGATAGAGGCATTATCAGTTAGTTAACTAAAAAATATCATTAGACCAACTTTCAGCATAATAAATAAACAAATAAGCAAAAAAGGGCAGGTAAATTACTAGGAACTCACAGCCAATTTCCAAATAAAAACTGAATCATTTCCTCAGTTACAATGGTATAAGCCAAAATGAAGATCCTATATTTTCACCAAATTAATTGCGAAGGAATTTCATTTTAGAACTCTTCTTGTTCTTTTGTTTACTATAAGATGATCACAATATTTAAGTAAAGCCATGAGAGGCAACTTGTTCTTTTTTTGTTTGTTTTATTGTTGTTGTTTTCAATATAGAAAGTGTCTTCTAATAGTTCAAATTAAAAGAAAAAAAAATCCTGCTTGTCATGGAAGTGTAGCAAATGAGCTCTTGGTTTTCATTGCATTTAAAGTTCCAAGCTTTAAAATTGACCTGTTTATTGGCACCCAGCTGAGTAATGGCAGAGTTTTATTTGGAAATACTTTTGGAGAGTATTCAACTCAGTTTTGGCAGCATTAATTTCACTGTAGTTTGGGGAGATTTTCACCTTTCTTGGAGTGTGTAGCTTGCTGGCATTAACCCAGGTATAATCTACCAGAATCATGTAATCAAGTTTTTAAACATGTTCACTGAACATTTGGGAAGAGTGACTAAGAAGTCATGCAGTATCTTTTTTTTTACATGTACTGTTTTGCCTTTTGGTCTCAAATGAAGAACTTCAGATCTTTAAGCACTCTTCATGGAATGAAGCATCTTTAAGTACTCTTCATGGAATGCAGTAAAAGGCTATCAACTTTTGGAGACGATCTTAAAATTCACTCACTCCCCCTATCTCTCACTGAAATTAACCTGTTAAGGAACAACTGCCAAAAAGGAAAATAAATGCCATCTATTGCATAACATATATTTTTACTCACCTACTCCACCTCTGAAATTCAATTTTCGTTTAAGTACTAGAAACATGAATAGATTATATTTTTTTCATTTGATTTAATTGTCTCAGTCACCAAATCATAGTCTACTCCTTCAATGGGCTCTCTTTGGTGGATCCATGTCTCTCTTGTCCTGGGGAGCCCAGAACTGGTCACAGCACTCCAGGTGTGGCTTCACCAGTGCCAAACAGAGAGAAAGGATCACCTCCCTCGACTTGCTGGCAACGCTTTGCCTAAAGGCCAGGACACCATTTTTCTTCTTTGCCAGTAGGGTGTGCTGCTGTCTAATGACCAACTTGATGTCCACCAAGACCCACAGAGTCTTTTCTGAATAGCTGCTTTCACACCAGTTGGCCTCCAGCCTGTGCTGGTGCGTGGAGTTGCTCCTCACTAGGTACAAGATTTTGTATTTCCCTTTGCTGAACTTCAAGGTTTGTGTCAGCCCATTTCTCCAGCCTGTCAAGGTGCCTCTGAAAAACAACACAGCCAGACAACGAAACAGCCATTCCTCATGGTTTTGTATCATCTGCAAACTTGCTGAGGGTGCAACATGTCACAACACCTAGGTCACTAAAGAAGACAGAAACAGGATCGGACCCAGTATTGACCCCTGGGGTATATCAGTAATGACTGGCCTCCAGCTGGACTTTTTGCTTCTCATTGGAGAAGCTTCAACTCTCGGAGCCCAGCCATTCAAACAGTTTTCAGTTCACCTCACTTTCCACTTACCTAGCCCATACCTCATCAGCTTGTCTATGACAATGCTATGGAAGACAATGACAAAAGCCTTGCTGAAGTCGAGATAGACAAAATCCACTGCTTTCCCCCTCATCCAGCAAGCCAAGCATCCCACTAGATAAGACTATGAGGGTGGTCAGGGATGATGTCCTCTTCATAAACCTGTGCTGACTACTTCCAAACACATTCTTGTCCTCAGCATTTGGAAATATGTCATGACTGTTTCTTCTGCAACCTTCCCAGTGGTTGAGGCAAGGCTGACCAGCTCGGAGCTCCCTAGAGCCTCCTTCTTGCCTGTCTTTAAGAAAGGAGTAACTTCTGCTGTCTTCAAGTCCTCAGGAAACTTCCCTGATTGCCATGACTTTGCAAAGATAACCAAGAATGATGTCATGGTGACTTGTGGCAGCTCTCTCAGCAACTCTGGGTGCACCCTGTGAGGTCCCATACTTCTGTATGTCTAGTATGCTTAAATATTCACTAGTCTGGTCCCCCTCCACTAGGTTTTAAGTTTTCTTTATTCCAGATGCATGTCTGTTGGTTTTAAATGACTGTTCCCTAAACTTTAAATTCATTTTGTGAGGGGTATTCATATGACTGATGAAATTTAATAAACACCTTGAGGCAAAACCCCAACATCACACCTTGAAAAATTCCCACTAAAACCTAGCGATATTACTTTTGTCATTTGCAGGCAGAAAAATTAAGAGTTACATAAATACAAAAGATTTTTGCATGAAGAGCGTGATGAGAAAGGTTGGATGAATGTTACTGTAATGGTCTGAGACAACTAAAAAATTCTTCATATGGAGCTAAACTGTTCAAATTGAAACAATTGAAATTATTGATATCAGAATACAGTGTTGAATAAAAGTTGCATCCGTGACCTTTATGAAATGGTCTTTTCTCAGTTCTCCCAGATAAGGAAAAAACTGTTGTAAAAGGTACCTCTGTTGAATTTCCAAGCTGAGTCCAAACTACAAATGTACAGAGGAAAGAGTTCTGTTTGAGAGTTGTCCCTCCAGGAATAGGTCAATGCAGACTAGTGGATTTGTGCAGATCTCGTTCCCATCCATACTAGAAGAGTTTACAGGGGAAAAAGAAGACTTCAGTTTGTAGTGGCATCAAAACGTCATTTGTACAAATACTAAGATTTTTAAACAGAAACATGGGATTATTTTGAAGATTAAATATATTTTAAGCATAAGAAATTACTTAGGACAAGGTAAAAAGTGAGCATCCCCACTCTTGAATTATAAAAACATTCCAAACAAGAAAACAACAAATCAGCAGTTAATGGTGCAGACCTCATAACTATAAATTTGCCAATAAAATAAAGTTTCTCTACATATAGTAATGACAAAAGCATTATCTTATGTGCAAATAAACCATCACCTATGTGGTAGGCGTGAGATAAGACTTGACAAAGCAGTGGAAATATAGTGCACAGGCAAAGATGAGGGACTAGATGTAACTTAATTGTTTCAGCTCTTTTCTTCCTTTACATTCAGGCACACCACCAACTGCTGTATCGTACATAGCTCAGAGTAAAATGAAGAGTGAGGAAAAGTTTGATCCACACCAGCTGGCAGAGTTATATTTTTGCCAACTTTAGTAGGACATACAGGAGCTGTGTTAGAATTTAGTTCAATATATATATATATATATTGAACTATATGTAGGCTTCAAAAATATATGCATGCTGAGATATCAGTTATCTGACTTATCTGCTTCTGCTGGGTGTTACCTGTCCGGAAACAAATGTTCACCACCCAGAAATGTACTTTGATATAATTCAGGAAGGATTGTGCTTTTGGGAGAAGGAAAGGCGGAAATGAGCTGGGAAACAGTGATAAATGTTGAAATAAACCACCAAATCTACATACATATAAATACTCAGTGTGAGCTCAGGAAACAGGATATGTGCATGGTATTTATTACCCATGCAGTGAAGTGAGCTCAGCTGCCTACATGTCCTGGAGAGGCCAGGATAATCCTGTAATTAATATTTGCACCACAATGGCAAAAAAATTCTGTTGGTCATCTCATATGTGGGGATGGAAGTGCAGAGTGTGAGGGCAGCAAACAGCATATAAAGCCAACTGTTAGCAGTTATTGAGGAACTGAGTCCACATGGTATTCACAATACAGTATTGCTGGGCACAGGCACACCCTCCAGCAGCCCAGCAAGTTTTTAGGTGTCCTGCATCAGGACATCCTTTTTCTTAAGTACAAACACAGAAGCTGTACTTCTGTTGGAAGCCAAAAGATGCTGTTGCAGAAACGTAACATGAGAAATAATTCTGCCAGTGCCTTGAGGCAACAATACAAGAAAATTAATGACCTGGATGATGTGACAGGTTGCACCCTCAGCAAGTTTGGTGTCCTGGGTTGCTTTAGGCAAAGCATTGCCAGCAGATTGAGAGAGGAGATCCTTTCTCTCTATTCAGCACTGATGAGGCCACATCTGGAGTGTTGTGTCCGTTTCTGGGGTTCCCGGGACAAGAGGGACATGGAGCTAACAGATAGAGTCTAATGAAGAATCTAATGAATCTAATAAGATGATGAAGGGACTGGAGCCTCTCCTATGAGGAAAGGCTGACTGAGTTGGTACTGTTTGGACTACAAGAGAAGGCTCAGGGTTGGGGGTGGGAATCTTATCAATGTGATAAATACCTGAAGGGAGGGCGCACACACACACACACACAAATGGAACCAGCCTCTTTTCAGTGGTTCCCAGTGACAGGACAAGAGGCAATGTGCACACACTGTTCAGAGGTTCCCTCTGAACATCAGGAAACACTTTACTGTCCAGGTGACTGATTATTAGCACAGGTTATCCAAAGAGGTTGTGGAGTCTCCCTCCTTGTAGATCATCAAAAGCCATCTAGACATCATCCTGGGGAATTGGCTCCAGGTTGTCCTGCTTGAGCAGGGTGGTTGAGCCACCAAGTGGATGACTACCATAGGCCCCTTCAAACTTCAACCATTCTATAAATCTGAAAAAAAAAAAAAAATTACTCTTTAAAATTTCATTTTTATCCCACCACCCCTCACTGTGAAAAGTAAAGGATTCCTGAGATCACATCATAGCAGTCAAATGGTTGGAGATCACTGGCGGTCACTCTTTGTAGGGAAGGCAAAATTAACAAATTTGTTAGCAAAGATGTTTCCCTGCTCAATGGATATTCTATGCCCCCAAGTTTCTAAGAAGCTATTTTCTTCAAGATACTTTAAAATTTAATATGAATAGAGAAATTTGTTTAGTGAAGGAGTTAAAGAGTTATTTTGGTAATACATCCACAGAACTACTAACAGTTCATATCGTTTACTCCTTCATTCACAGATACACAGTAATGTTTCAACAGAGCAGCAGAACAACTCATTGTTTATTAAGGACCATTTAAGAATGGACAGATTATTTTCTTCTACTGATTTTTTTTGCTGGCTAGAAGAGAAGGTGGTTTGATGGCAGGGCTATGCATAAGGGAAAGTGTGTGGGGGTCCAATGACTCGTAACAACTGAGCCCTACTGGTAGCATTTTAAAAAGAAAAATGCAGTTTACGCAAAAATGGTCATGTTCAGGCCTGTTTCCATGAGGCTGCTCTGAGTATACAGTATCGAAGCTCAGATTTTAATGAAATGAAGAAATTATAATGATTGCATCGCAGATCAGCGCTGTAACATGGTCTCCTTGATTTGACTAACCCAAGCTCTGTAAAAGAGAAGAAAGGATCAGAATTCTGTTTTTGGTCAGGGATAGGCCTCCTCCTCTGTCTAATGATTTCTAGCTCAGTCCTAGATCTTACCAGAGAAACACAGCTCTGCACTTTTGTCACTGAACAGCAGAAGACTTGGTTTGAGGATATTACCTCCAAAACCCACAAAAACATAATAAATCTTTGGCATTAGGGACAGTCACTGTAGTGGCAGCTTTTCCAGCTAATATTCACTCCTCTAAAATCACTAAATAATGTTTCACTTTGTCCTGTCTGACAGTGGAAAGCATTGCAGGCAGGCTCTACAGAATTTCAGTGTTTGCCTCTACTTCCTTCAACTACTCCAACTGAAGACATCCATTTCACTGTTTGCCAGATCCCCTTGGTGCTGCATTTGTCCCAGACTGTTCGTGATCTGAATATCAAAGCCATGTCATTGTAAGCAAGAGTGAATAAATAGTGCATGAATTCTCAGCGATGTTTCACTGACACAACATAATGGGAGCATGAACATTTAAAAATACTGTGCTGTACTCGGCTCCGAGTGCCTAGCAAGAGATGAGGGATTAAAATATTCTCCCTGTCCCTTCTGAAATACCACTTTTGTTTTAACGTTAAAATAGTGTCCAGTTCATTTGTTTCTCTCCCAAAAGGGAACTGTTTGCAAACAGCTCTTTCCTTTTCACCCTGCTTGCAGCCCTGCCTATATAAACCAAAGCCTTCATTCTCCCAGCCAAGGTGAACGGGTTGCAACTCCCCTTGGATTTCATCCACATATCTCCTTAATTGGCTGGAGAGATTGCCACCAAGTGGTGTGAAGAGCTCTGCTCCACAGGGTCGGATTGTGCCACTTCTGCAGGGCTGCCCACGCCTGCCAACCAGCAGAGCAAGCAGCCAGAGTTGGTCGTCATCGGGTACAACCCTCCTGCCTAGTTACAATACAACCCTTCAAAGAGCACATCGGGAGAATACGTGGTGTACACTTGAATGTAACGTTATTCTTTGTGGTTAGCACTTTTGCACGGGGTGCTCAGAATGAGTCAGCACATGGAAAACAATGTCTTTCACTTCCTCAGCCAGCTGCAGAGTGGACTAAATAGCAAGTATTTAATGCTACCTAGTCCGGGGTGTCATCAAGAGATTATAGCCAGGGAAAGGGCACAGGTAGTGATGAAGTAACAGAAGTCAGCATTTTGTCTTCCATCTCTGTCACCCACAACAGAACACCTTACAATTCTACTGTCTGCAGAATGACAATCACAGAAGAGAAGGTTTGTCCAAAGAGATATATCAGCCTGGGGGAAAGAAACCCAGGGGAAAATACCCAGCAGCATCAGTCTTTTAAGTGACATGTACTCACCAGCAGAAAATGTGAAGAGCTGTGCTGGTTGGCAGCAGTCAGTTCTTGCTTTCAGGACCATTATGAGCAATGCACAATAGCAACTTTTTTCAAGCCTGTGCAGCTGCTCAGCTCCATCAAGCACCTACTGAGTTGAAGGGTAGGTACTTCATTTGAACACTACAGCCTCAATTTTAAAAAGGCAATTGAATTTCCTGAAATGTGCAAAAGTGTTAGCAAGTCATGCAAATAAGCATACAGGAGCTGATCACAGTAATCTGAACATTTAATTTGGTTACACTTTTTCTTAATAGAAAAAAAAAATAATAATCCTGTGCTTCATTTGTCTCTAACTAGCTGGTCATTTTCAGTCTGTTTGCAAATCCAAAAGACAACATGGACTTGAAAGGCAAGTGTTTTGGGACTAATTTAGGACATGTTTTATAACAATGAATAGAGAAAAGCAAATACTTTATAGATGAATGTTTGACTGGCAAATTTCATATTTTAGCCCACTCATTCCCCTAAGATTTAGATTCCCCTAAACATATGCCTTTCATGCATTTTGTGTGTGTGTGTATAATTCTTGTTTTGCACTTCATCCAACAGTGTGTAGCTGAACCTCTGTAATGTTAGCAACATGAAGTTCAGATTGCATTGTTAAGCTTTTATCAGGTAAACATGTGTTGCACTGAGGAAGGTTAAAGCCAGCTCCACCCATCCTCCAACTTCCCGGCTTAAACATATTACTTTAGGGCTGAAAAGTAGGACTTGTTACCTAGCTCACAGTCTTTAGCCTGTGTCTGAATGGTTTCTAGCATAGGGCCATGCGTGTTGCATCCTCATGACTGACTTTATCGTGCCACACCAGTCATGCTATAGGAGTGCTGGTGTATAGCTGGGTTTTGAATGGGTAATGAAAAGGGTTGCCTCACCTGGCAGTCAATGCTCATGCCAGAGGCCACCAAAAAGCACAAGTGGCAAAGCAACCCTCAGACTGACCGAAACTTTGCTGAAGGAACAGCAGTAACCCTCAGACTGACCGAAACTTTGCTGAAGAACAGCAGTGTATTTTAAAATTCATGTTTAAACAAAGGAAATGCCATTCTTGCAGCCAAATCCTTCACATTTCACCCCATGATCATTGCTGAATGGGAAAACTGCACGTCTTTTTCACTACTACAGAAAAGATTTCACATTTACAAGCTCCATCTTTTCTTTTTTCTCCTTTTTTTTTTTTCAGTTTCTCAGAGATACTTGCTTAAAAATTGTAGCTTCCTCTAGAAATCTGAGACAGAACATCCCCAATGAGCAAGCACTGAAAGCAGGGAAAAACATTAAAAACAAAATTAATGTAAAAAGCTCATGGATACTGCAGAGGAATGTTGGCCGTATTCATCACAGTGATGCAGCACTTGTTCCTAAAGTGGGACATAAAGCTCTTATGTCTCAGAGGATAAACAATGGAGTTTGTTTGACCTCCTGGTGCATGTAAGATCTCTCTAGGACAACGAGAATTCTCAGAATATTGTTAAAGAATTTTGTGCTATTTCAGCTCTCTCCCCAAAAGTATTACATGAAAAGGAAGATATGATTGGGTCCCATGCAAGCTCATTGCACAGGAGAAAATTTTATCCAATGACAATACAAGCTATGAATACTTGGATAAAAATTCTGCTGCATAGTTTGTTCTCTGGACTGGATGTAATTCTATATAAATGTAACAGTCTGGCTAAAAGAAAATTAAGGAAATTAGTTTTGGTGGGGTTTGGGATTTTTTTTTTTTTTCCTAAATCAGAGAACATTGTGTCTTAACAAATTAAGTATCCAGACATGAAATTCAGAGCTGGGAAAATAGATATATTGAAAGATGAACCCTTCTTAAACAAATAGGATGTCAGCAATTGAAAGAATTTTCAGTTTTCCAGCTGAGACGTGTTTTTTTTGTGTGTGCATTTACTATGCTATCATGTAGATAAAAGTGGGAATAAATGTGGGATCTAGTCACAGAATCTCATTTTTACCAAGCCCAGTCGTATAACTTACAGCTCCAACCTTGAAAAAACTTACTCTCACCCCATCTGCATGGTTTCAGTGGAATTAATCACAGTGTGTATAATTCATACCAGTGTTTGAAGACTTCTGTCTACATTATATACTTCCTCACTGGGAACTAGCTGTTAGGGAAGAAAAATGAATGTAGAAACCTAGACAATAAAAAGCGGGGACAAGATTTATAAATGAAGCTCTGTTACTGCATGGGAGGAATAATGCTGTTAATTGGCCTAATTGCTAGTTTCAGATTTAATTAAAAATCACAGGAAATTATGTAATATGGCAATAGATTTCCATTGAAAGGCACTGGTAATACTATAAACCAGTAAAACTCTGTCAAGCTCCAATTTCTACAATTCTGTCAGCTCCATCTTGTCTGCCTTTCAACTTTGGTAGTACACCCATGCAGTCAGCACCTGATAGAGTCTTCACTCAAATGCTGGAGACCAACACCTCATGCTGTGCTTTCTTCTTAACCTCCCTAGACAAGCAGTTCAAGCTGAACAGTTATGAAGCACAAAGTACTACAGTTTCCTTACGGTTTTGGGGAAAACTTCATTGTACTTGTCTCAAAGGTGAAATTCTTGCCCTGTTAAATAACAGTGAGAGTTTTGCCATTGTCTCAATTAAGGTAGTTTGTCAGACCATCCCTTTCACTATAACATTTTCAGGCAATGTCACATTTTTTTTCCAACTACATCTCCAAACTCTAGCAAAGATATTTATATATATATATATATGCAGTTACCTCGGTAATGTCATTACTGATGTTGTATGTGCAGATACCCGGGAATGAAGACTGACTAACCCAGCTAATTCCACATTTGGATACACCTTCTCAATCTCAATAGTACTAATTTTATGTAGATGTATTTAGCATCAGCTGGTGTGTTCAATATTCAGCCATCCATTAAGATGTTATGATCTGAAAGTTAGGCTGGAATAAAAAAATGCTGTTTTTTCAACCAATTACGCTCTGTTTGATACCTCAATATTTTCTCCATCCCTTTACCACAAACATTCAAAATGACCGAAGGAAAAGCTACTTTTAAATATAAGATGAACATCTATAAATATTTCTTGCCTTTTTCTGATTTTACCTATTTTGAACAAATGTCTAAGGGAGAGGGATGGATAGACAAGAAATGTTTCACTTTTCTTTCCAAGTACTAGACTCAACCTCAGCAAATGAAATCAATTTTTTTTTTTCTGAGTGACTTCTCCTCTTGCTCACAAAAATGTCTGTTATTCACTACCCAAGACATTTATTGAACAAAGATTACCTTGGGCCACAAAGGCATGTGGAAATTTTCAGCTGTTGAGATTAAACTAAAGAAAAAGAGATAGAAAGTAAAGAATTAAAAAATATAATTTGTAATGAAACTCTATAGCCTAGATTCCCTCCGCTAATAATACGTAGGAAAAAAGTTAGCAAGTGCTTCTATTGTTGTGCCAGACTCTGTGGGTGGTTAATCCTTATTTGAATTCTGATTCAGTTTTAAATGAGTGTAAGAAGGGTGGAATATTGGACTAGAACCATTTATAGTGAAATAAAAACTCTGGAGCAGCCTTCCTGCACGAACATCTGCAAGTGTCTTTATCTGGCTGTAAAATAACATTTCTTCTTATACAACATTTTTTCTACTTACTCTTAGTGTTATTTTTTCTTCAAGGAACACATATGTATAGTGATTATTCTAGAATGGCACAGAAGCCTAAATACACTACTTCTTAAGGGAAACATGTCTGTGTCATAAGTAAGCAGTGTCAAGACAAAAGTGTTTGGAGTCATTAAGCACCTTTTACATTTCTGTCTTGCTTGCATATCACCTTGTGTGTGGGATGGAAAAGAAAGCCAGTCTGTCACAAAGAGAAAGAAAAAAAGAAAAAAAAAGAAAAGAAAAGAAATTACTTAGAGTGCAAAGCCTTAGAATTTTAACTGTATGAAGGAACATAAGTCAGTGTGGTACTTATTGAGTTTTGATGCACATAAAAAATTTGCTACAGACATACCACACTTTGATCATCTTCGAAACACAGTAAGCATAGCAGTGCAATTCACAGCATCCCAGGGAGTTAGTACTCCTTCCTAAACAGTACCCATGGAGAGCAAATGATTGTGCTTGGCATATTCTAACTTGATGAAGCAAACTAAAGAAAAAATAGACCTTATTCTTCAGTCACATAGTTTTCAGTCAATGTGGTGGGAATGCAAGGAACAAGAATAATGTATATATATTTAAAAATAAATAAATAAAATGAAGGGAAAGGAGTATTTTCAATTTGGCAGGACTCCTTTAAAGGTGAAGTTTGGGAACACCAGTCTCTTATTTATTTATTTATTTATTTATTTATTTATTGAGAGGGGGTGTTTGTTATTGTCAATCAGACTGTAGAAACAGAAATCTATAATCAGCAGATTTTTATGTTTCTGCATGTAAAGTAAATATATGTTTAGACAAAACCATAGTGTTTGATGCTATCAGAGTCAGTATATATTTGATAATGTGCTTGCAGGCTGGTTTAGAGTACCACTAGGCATCCTATTGAAACTTGCTACAACTTACATGAATGGAAATTCCAGGTGTCCAACACCTGCAGTCACCTGGGCCTGCAGCATGTTCCCAATGTGCAGCAGTTAGTTGACAACATCATCAGGGTCGGTTGCTCGTTAGGATTATGAGACAGCTCAGGCTTACAGGGAAGATGTCATTTGCTTAGGGCGACTTTACAGCAGCAGCACATTGCACAGCGCATGCATTTATTAGGCTACTTTTTCAGGCAGTGTAAAAATAAAGCTGAGTCACGGCAGACTCTTAAAATGGGCATCATGCAGGAGCAAAATGACCTGAATGAAAGGAAGTTGCAACTTTCTTGTTTCACCAGGACACAAATGTGTAGGTTTGCTTATTTTCCACTTTCTGGCATGACATCTATAGCGAAACATCCATGGACCTCAGAGCCTGTGCCACAGCTGCATTGCACAAGGTCCCAAATACAAGCACAGACCACCAAGACTGCCCGTGCCCTCCAGATGCCCACACAGCATGTGGTCATGCATACACCCTCTGTACAGCAACGGCTGTGTGCAAGGCAGAAACATCTTGTCAGGGACATGTGGAACAACCGCGGCTGGCCACAAACCCTACTGGTGTCAGAACGTGGTGCCGCATACAGGCCATCAGGCAGACTGACCTACAGGGGCACATCCCTGCGCCTGGGCTGCAAGCAGGTTCCCCCATCTGCCCCTCTCCCAGCCTTTCTCTGGCTCCAGGATCTGCAAGCAAGGGTCTTTCTTCCCATAATTGAAGGCACTGACCTCTGCTCTTCCTTGCTGCCTGAGGACCATCCATATCTGCCTTTGTCTCAGCTCTTATCTTGGCAGGCCCAGCTCCCTCACCCTCACCCTGCAGCCCACCAACTGGAGTTTCCTGTTTTCCACCCCTGCTCACAGCAATCTCTGCCTTATCTCCCCGCTGGTTTCATTCTCAGCTCCATCTGTTCATTTGACATTTATGAACCTCATCAAGCATTTGTTTTCAAACCCATCCAAATTTAAATACCTTCCATTGTATTTGTGCTCACTTAGTTCTCACATTTGTCACCAGGATGATAACTGTACTGAATAACCTAAATTTGGTTCTGAGTTAGGCTTCCGTCCTTTTCCAAACGCCTGCCGTGCTTTCAAAGTCTCACAATGAGGTCCCCATGGCTAAAACAGTCCCCTTTTGTACTCCGTGCCTGTCAGACATTCTCCAGATGCATGAAACTTCTGATGTAAATAGAGCTCCTCATCCTGCCCTCGTCCTCTCCCAGCAATAAAATGTATTTCTTTGTCTTGAAACATCATCTGATTCTGTCATACTCCCTTAGTTTCATACATGTAGTGGCTGACTTTCACTCCTGTGAGAAACATTTTTTCACTATTCCAGGATGATTCTGCCATCTCTAAATTCAATGGAAAGCCTTTCCTTCACCTTGTTTTCCTTCTCAGCAGGGAAGACAGGTTTGAAAAGGGAAGGCTTTCTTAAAAAAAAAAAAAAAAAAAAAAAGCTCCATCCTCATTAATGCTTCTATCTTGTGGTTGCTTTATTCTCATCTGAAATGCCTCATTCCTCCATAATTTTAGCTGTAGTGAAGTGTCACATAGATAAAGGCAGGAAGGAAATGTTACAAGCTTAATTTATCCTTATTTTTATCTCAACTAAATCTGACTTAAATCCCTCAGTTATTAAACCGGCTTTATTCCAAGTATGCCACCTGCACGAGATACTTTGAGCAATATGCTGCAACCAGAATTCCAGCTCAGAACCTAAGAGCTAAAAAAAAAAATAAAAAAATAGAGAGAGAGAGAGAGAGAGAGAGAAAATTAAAAACCAGCAATAACTACAACAAAACACACCACAAAACAAAACCATACAAAATCTCAAGAGCAAAATAAACATTTCAGAATTGGAAAGTGCAGATCAACATTAAGATCCTGATTTTCTGGATCACCATTTTGCCATTCTCCAGCCACCTTACTAATAAATCTGAAGAAAAGCCCTATATCCCCAGATGTTTTGTTTTGTTTTGTTTTAATCCATGGACTACCTACTTGTTTTTTGTTTGTTTGTTTGTCTGTTTTTTACCTTGAATTTTATCCTAGTACTGTAAGTTAGAGTCTTTGGCAGAATACAGGTATCCTAACTACCCCAGCTATTACACTTTAAATTCATTTCTAGCCTTCAGATGTTTGATTCCATTGTTTCCATTAATACCTACTTCATTCTTGTCCAAACAATTCTATACACAGACAGTTTTCCTTCCTAGGTGCCTAGTAATGGTTCAGATAGATTTAGTTGACAATTTTATCTTAAACCAAACCAGTTTATTTCCATTATCAGCTTCACTGCTCATCACTGAATTTTATTTAATGCATCTACATTTCATTGTTTTTCAGGACTGTTTAATCTACAGCTTGAAAATCATAACTCCACCCGCCAGCGATTTCCCAGCATGTCCTCTTTCTATCAAAAAAAAAAAAATGATAGTGTGGGAAATTTTGCATTTCAAGACTTTTTTTCTCTTTCTCTTGTATTTTGCCGGTTAGACTACACTATGATCAAAACACAGCCAAAGAATTTTCAAAACATCTCTAAAAATCAGTGATGATTATATTGCAAAGAATTGCCATAAAACAATTAATGACAGCAGATATCACTATGCTAGGATAAAAGCATGGCCCATTTCATAAAGGCAAAGGTACATATAAACCAGTAGAATATTAGCAAGAGTATTTTTTAAAAATGAGATATGACAAAGAGCCACAAGAGAACACACAGGCAATGTCATAGCTCTAGACTCAGTATTTCATGAACAACGTGTGATCAGTTAGCAGCACCTGTATTAATAGTTCAGCTATCTCAGAGTTGACTTCTGACTTTTCCAGGGCATAACACAGGACAGCAGGATAGATTGGTGCAATTAAAATGCAAACACCTGTGCAGACTTTTAAAGACCAGATGTGCTTCTATTAAACAAGCCCTGAGGTTTGCTTAAAACTAGCACCTGCTTCCCAGTTGCATACTAACTCTTGGGTTTCTATATTTAAGGATATTTCAGATTTCATAGAATCATTTGAATGTCTCCAGTTCTTTTTGCACAGGAAATGCCTATATTTAGGCATTTCTTTGCAAGCAAGACAAATTACCTTGTCTGAACGGTATGTTCCAAATTTCATTCCCACCCTTCAGCTTCCTCCTGAGGCTCTCTCCTGGAGGTTGTAAGATAGCCAAGAGCTAAGAGCCACTCAATGTGCTGTCCCACAGTACCTAATTCTTATGTTACCCTTAGCTACAATGGGCAATGATGAAAATGAGGATGGACCTGCTAATTATTCAGCATCAAATAATAGGGTCCCATTAAACAACAGCAACCCTTAAGCTATGGCAAAAATGACAAACTTAGTCAGTAGCTATATTCTAGCTTCTCTTGGCACCTGAGCATACAGTCATGGGCTCTGCCTGGCAGCTCCCTGGTTTATAACAACATGGGTTTGACTTTGGGACTGAGCACATATGCATCCTCTAACTAGGGACTCCCTCGTGCCATCTGTTGTGTACCAGCTGTACTGTCCCAGCATGCATCAAAAAAGCCCACACATTTTGAGACTTGCAGGTAAGACAATGACAACAGCTGCTTCCTGGTGAGCAGATTCATAATTAGAGGAATAGGACAATCCGCAGATACACATAGTGAGCTTATAGCATAGCTCCACTCCTCTGCGGAATAAAATTCAGGGTTCACATCCATACTGTACTTAGCAATATATTTATAATTGTTGGCAGCTAAGAAATTAGCCAGAAGACCATCTCACTCAGTATCATATTCAGATATTGGAAGAAACAATTTCACTATAAATCACGGTCTGCCTCCTTTCTTCCCAGCCTTTGTCATTGACAGCTGATACAATTAATCATTTTAAAAGCATCAGGTTTAGCAGTCATGGGATTCATCTAGGGCAAGGAGCTGCTTGACTTTAGGGAGTTTTTAAACCCTCGTGCATGCCTCAAGTATGGCAAAAAACAGTTTTTTTTTTTTTTTTTTTTTTCAGACAATGTTATCTGTTCAGTGCAGAGCTCCATAATCTGCATGTATCACATGCTGTCTGGCATAACAAGCAATCAGATACAGCGAAGCAGAAATATCCTACCTCAGTGCATGGGCAGCCAGCACTTTACCTTGTTTGATGAGTAGAAGGGGGATAAGTGAAATATAAAGCTGCAGCTGTATTCCATAAGGCAGGATAAATGATTGCGTGGAAGCAAATTGCTAGAGAAGTTCAGGGGGCAAAAGAGGTCTCAACTTCAGGATAGGCAAAAAAAAAACACTCAATGTGCTCATCTCCAGCTCGTTAAGGCATTGTGTCACTGGGTTTTCATTGCACACTTTTCAGACTATCTTCATTTTTATTCTAACTCCTCTTGTCATCACTCTGCTCAAGAAAAAAACTATGCTTAAACACAGCCTAGAATCAAATCACTTCTGAATCTGCAGGAACTGTTGTATCTCCAGGGCAGCAAAACAGGAGGAGCAGCAAAACGACCCATGACTATTTTTGTCTGGGTGCCTGTGGTGAGAACAGATTTTTGACGATTTGCCTGGAGCACCGGAAATCATAGCACCAGCTTTGAAAGTGTAAGATACACAGAGAGTGAGGAGAGGGACATGAAGTATTCAAGATACGGTAGAATGGCCTTTTGCAGTGTCTGTTGGGGCTTACAGGCAAATGAATTATTCAACTTGTCCCAAAGGTATTCAGCTTTCTGGAGCAGGAGGCGAGCAAACATTGGCCCTTGATGTAAAGACTGAGCATGGGTATGGAAAAATTGTGGTTTTCAGACTTTGGAATTTTCAGAAGGACTTACTTCACAGCTATGAGACTTCTCAAAATCAGCAGCTTTTTACCCATTTGATCTTATCTAGAAATTATGTAACTGGTATACCTCAGCATTATTTAGGGAATTCCAGTTCTTGTTGCTACTATAGAAAATACAGAGATATGCGCAGGATGTATGCATGCATTTATATATAACTAAATACACATACACATACAAGAAAAAAAGTGGAGCTGAGTTAATAACAAGCCTAATTTGGCTGCTTTTTTCTTTCCTTTTTTTTTTTTTTTAATTTTAATTTTATTTTTAATGAGGTTCTCTGGTATGAAAACAATGAACCTCATATACACCAGACATCAGAGGAACAGAAGAAAGTATGTATTTTGTTGGTATTTTGATAGTGTAAATCATAGAAATATGGCTGAAATAATCATTTATTTTCTTAACAAAAAAGCCCTTTTCTGCACAAAATCATCTGAATCTGTGACTGGTGGGTACCAGGATGCTCATTTGGATTAAGCGCCCTGCATGGCTGTGTTTTGCGTGGTGATCTCCATTTCATAATTTTAGGGAAAATGGTTAGGACAGTGCAAGGATTCAGGTTGTCCTTTATGGTGGAAGCACCTGAAGAGGTGGAGGGAGGGAAACTCTCTTCTCCTGCCTCCCCCTAGGGGTGAAGGCCTGGTGGACCCCCTTGGGGACAGGCCTGCTCTGCTACAGCCCCAATCTGACCACATTCCCAGGGCTCATTTATTTTCAGCGCCACCCTAAATTTGTGACGCAGCCACGTGTGGGGGAACAGCGTATGTCCTCTCCCATGGACAAGGCACTGCAAACCACCAAAATGGCATGCTGCTGCCTCCCGACCCCACTGGGCGGGGGGGGGGGGGGGGGGGGGGGGAAGAGGCCTAAAGGGAAGGGAAGAGAAATAGCTCAGAGAGGCAGTTTAGCGCCAGTGCCATGCATAGAGAGAAAACAGTCACGTGGAGAAGTTCTTTGCTGCAGCAAGAAAATTGCTTCCAGAGATGCGAGTAGGATCCGGGGCTGCAAATTGGCATGTGTGTGCTGAAATTAGCCAGCGGAGGCCAGGTTTTCAAAGATACATAGGCAGCCACAGATGCGGATAGATGTGTAGCCCCAAGTCCTCGGAAATATTTAGGCACATGTCTACAGTTAAATTAAAGCAGTGTAAGTGGGAGTCAGCATCTAATTAATTTGTCTGGTTTTGGCCCTTGTGAGATTTGGACAGGTTTAAGACACCTATCAGATTTTCCGGGTACCTTCATACCTTTACAGATCTGTCCTTACATGCCTAACTAAAGATGTGAAACACAATTAATGCTGATATTTCACTTCCTGTAACCTGTGTCAACAAGCCTTTTCTTGACAATTTAAGCCCAAAACTTACATGAGTGCAATAATAAATTCTGACTGAATTGCTGGTAGCCTGGACCTTTTTAGCGTCCAGATTTTAAATTAATTCTTATATGAAAGTTACAGGCAATATTCCATACTTTTTCCTTCTGGATCTCATTTCCCTCAGTAATAGTCCTTCAAGTCTTGTTTTTGCCTACAGTATTCAGGACAGAGCTGGATAATCTTGCTTCATTTTTCAAAATTAACTATTTATTACAGTTTTAAAAAAGCCAACAAACATGCATAAAACACTTCCAGACATTTGGGTCTGACAGCAAGAAGCGAGTGCTGCCTTATGGCCACACATAATTGTCACAGACATATCTTGCAGCACATTTCCTAGCGTTCAGCATGTCCTCCAGCATGCATTAGCAGTTCAGCACCATTTTCTCCTTGCAGTCAGAGCTACACATAGCAGCATTTCCTCCCTAGGTCTCTCCTTGCATTTTTGGATTCCAGAATAACTTAAGCTCTCCATTCCTCTGTGATTACAGTCAATGATCCACTTCGCCTTTTCTTTTTTAACCACTGCCAAAGTTGGCATTTTGACAGCCCTGGAAACTGAAGTCCTCTGTTTATTCAGGGAATAGCTTCAAGCGCAGGCAGCACTGCAAACTGTCCCAGCCCTGCTCAACTAACATACCCCAACCTTCCCTGGAGAAACCACTTTTAGTTGTACAAGTCTTTTTTTCTTTACTCAGACTACTGAGGTCTTGAGTTCCTTTGTAAAGTAGCCTGCAAGCTAGGACTGGTTAACAATGGCTGCAGTGGCATTTACCTGACAGCAGCTTGACAGTGACCACCACCTAATTTTGTAGAGGATCTTGAGGAGGATCAGGTGGCAATAATTTTTTGTCACTACTGCCTTTTGTTGGATTTGAAACAGGGACTTGGACATGAAAGGGGGATTTTAGATTCTTGACACATTCAGTACACCTGTCTTATCATCTCTGATTTTCATTACATACTTCTTTAAATCTCTCTTTTTTTTTTTTCATTCCAGTCTTTGCTTTTGTTCATCCTGCTTGAATGAGAATTATGCAGCTCTGCAGACCAGAATCCACATACTCTAGAATCTGTTTTGAACCTTTTGAGTTCTCCCCTCTGTTCTCGATGTCAAGACCGCCTTCCCATCAGCAGAAAGAACTTTATGTCTTTTCTGTGATCTCTCTACTCCCTCTTAATATAGAAGGCCCCATAATGCCAGAGTTTTGAAGTTAATGGGTGCAGTTTCTTGATCCTAAGTCTGTTTGACAATGCTAATAAACTTCCTGACCATGGGGAAGGTCAGACAATATCTCTTTGTGTCTGTCTTGAAATATGTGCCATAAAATTAAATTAAATAAATATTGCCTATGTCAGTAATACATGATTTTAACAGCACACTTAACTAATACTGAAGTATAATACAACAGCAATGGGAGCACTTATATTATCCACCTTATTATGAAATAAATTCTTACTGATCAAAACAGTCAGTTCTTACTGACACTGAATCCCTTAGACAGGGTCCTCCCCCACTGTGTTTTTCTACAAATTCTATAAATTCTCTAAAAAACAAGAAACAGCTTTTTTTTTTTTTTTAAATGCAGTAAGAACATCAACAGACAAGACTATTTTCACCACTCTTTGTCGACACCCATGTTAGGCACCCATTCCAATTTAATTAGACCAGCAAAATTCACATTTTTTCTCTACTAGTTGCAACTTCAAACCAAACCAAACCCAACCAATGTATTTCAGTGTATTCAGACCATTAAAAACAATGAGCACTCCCACAGTTGCCTAGCTATAGTTTGGCATGTTAAATATGTACATGTGACTCCCAAACTATCCTTCTGATCACAGTGACCTATTACAAGCCATTAAAACCAAGCACCATGATAGGGTGTCAGAGGGCTGTTAGCAATTGAAAAACAAAACCTGTGATGTCTGGCTGAACATGCTGTCCTTCTGGTGGAGATAATTTATAGTTTGTTTTCATTTCTTTGCTGAACTGCCATGCTCCAACCTTTTTGACCTCTCATTTATGGGATTTGTGGTAGTTCAAATCATCTTCTGCATTCATAAATGCTCCCTCAGGTAATGACACAAAGTGATTTGACAAGAATTTGTAGAAGAATTTTGATTAAAAATGAGTCCTGAAGATGTGAATGGACTGACCTCCACAAAGTTTTATTTGAGAAGCAGTTTCTTGAATCATAAGGCTTCTAATATTTTCCAAAGAATGTGACCACATTAAAAACTTAATTAGTCCCCAAAGCTTAAGAATCATTCACTTACAGACTTTTATTTTTATGCATGATGCCAGGTCAGCGTAAAGTACTTTTGCAGTAATTTTCCTTTAGATTTCTTTCTTTTTTTTTTTTTTTCCTCTTCTTTGAGGTTTTCCTTTGAGGTTTATGTAAAATGTGTGTGGGGACAGCAACTGTTATATCAATTATATTTAATCATTCCTTTTTACAATGTTATGCACACACTGCAAACAAAAGAGACATTGTTATTAAAAAATACATTTTTTTTGGCAAACTATAACTATTATTATTATTTTACCTGTAGAATACACAACAAAAGATGTATTTATTGTTACAGTCTTACAATATGATTTGCTTTTATAAGCAGACAGACTGTTTTATATCAAAGTTAGGTGGTATTATGGAAAGATACAGAGCAGTTTTTCAATATTATCTTTTCAAAGATATCAAAATGCTGAACAGGAAGTATGTCTTAGGAGATGGTATTTTATATTTTTCATATATATAATAGAGTGCTGTCTTTGTCTTGCTTGCTTTCTTCCAATCTAATATCTGAGACTTAATGTTTATATTGTCTTAAATCATTTCCAATCTATTAATATACTGCATTGATCCACCATTCATCTGATTGTTGAGAGGAGGACATTAATGGTTTCCATTAGTCCATTTTCTAATTTCCACATGTTCTGATGATAATAAATCTTCACTTCATCCATTTGCAAAGACTAACCAGTTCCAGCAGAATGGCCTGCATTGCAGATGATAGAGTTTTCCAGAAGGAAAGCAAGGAGCAATGATTGTCTCCAGAGTCAGGGAGAACTGCAGAATCTTTGCAGAATTCACTTGAGAGGAAGAAGATATGCACGCAGGCAAGGAGGCAAATGCTACAATATGTGACTGGAAATTTACTTGCCTTCATCAGTCTTGTAAAATCAGGAAGGAAGGGTGAGCGATGAGTCTTGCTTGGGATCAGTGCTCAGCAACACAGCTACCAGGTCAGAGACAGCTCAAATCTAGGCCATTCTAGCTGGGGACAGTGACCATACGCCTGCCTGAAAATTAAGCTTCAGGTAGTGACTGGGATTCTTCTTGTATTTGTGCTCCCAACCCACCCTCATACAATTGGCTTTGAACTGACTTATTCTCTTAGTAATATTGCACTTCAATGTTTTTGTGGGATTTCTGAGTAATTTCTGAAGAACAGGGGTGAAATAAAAATACATGGATGGTGCCAATTCCATAGACTGGAAGAATAAATCCTGCAGGTATTCAGAGACATGTATAGTACCAATACCATTAAGAAATCTTCCTTTCTCTCTTTGCCCCTCAAACTTGATCCAAGTAACTTCACTCTTTGGCTTCCCTGCCACCAGCATTTCAAAGGCACTAGTTATATGTCACTGGTCAGAAATCTTCCATTTCCATTCCGAAATTTCTACATTCTGAAAAAGCATTCTGTTTTGGAGCACAGAATAGAAAATTCAAAATTTAATGTGAAAGGAAACATTTAAGCTGGAATCATTTTGAAACAATGA